>NC_042493.1:72563196-72596531 GCF_005508785.2 Acyrthosiphon pisum | reverse complement strand
TATTATAAATAATATGTACTATAGTTTATATCTATACTCTATAGTACTCAATTGTGTACGGAATTAGAATAAAACAGTACCCAAACGTGACGCGTTTTGGAATACAATTCCCAAACGTGCTGAAGCGTTCTTTGGCTCAATGTTAGATCTTACGTATGATTTTTTTTTATCGTTATATTATAATTTTTATCCCTTCATGTTACAAAAACTAATTACATAGGTACTTTGATTGCTGACTACTGAATATTATTCACATAACACAAATTATCATACTTTTGGTTTGGTTCTTACCCGTATTTGATTGAACCGGACACTCGATGCCATCTTTGGGCTGCGGCGACGGCGAGACAACTTTATGGACTATCGGGTTCTCGTCGTCAGTGGTTGATGTCATAACAGGAAACTGTGGCGACAATTCCGGTGAAACTGTATGGTGGTTGGCCACAACAACTTCCGTCATCACTGAGTTTTTGACGGCCACCGGCTGCTCAACTACAATGGACAGAGACAATAGACTGGAAATGGATATGGCTGGGTCGCTTTTGATCTGCTGTTCACTCTCAATTTGCTGCTCAATGGCAATGGACACATTCAGCGGACAAGACACGGATGAAACGTTTGCACCTTCGATCCGCTGTACTCTCTCAATCTGCTGTTCGGCGGTAGTGGACAGAGTCAACGGACAGAACATGGATGAAACGATATCATCGTCGGTCTTTTGTACATTCTCATTTTTCTGCTCGACGGCAATGGTCATAGTCAGTGGACAAGACATAGATGAAACGTAGTCACATTCGAACTGCTTTGAACTCTCGATTGGCTGCTCGACGGTATTGGACAGAGTCAGTGGACAGGACATAGATAAAACGTTGTCACCTTCGATCTGCTGTACCACCTCGATTTGCTGTTCGACGGTAGAGGGTGGATTCAATGGACAGGACATGGATGAAACGTTGTCACCTTCGATCTGCTGTACCACCTCAATTTGCTGTTCGACTGTAAAGTGTGGATTCAATGGACAGGACATGGATGAAATGTTGTCATCTTCGATCTGCTGTACCATTTCGATTTGCTGTTCGACGGTAGAGGGTGGATTCAATGGACAGGACATGGATGAAATGTTGTCATCTTTGATCTGCTGTACCACCTCGATTTGCTGTTCGACGGTAGAGGGTGGATTCAATAGACAGGACATGGATGAAACGTTGTCACCTTCGATCTGCTGTACCACCTCAATTTGCTGTTCGACTGTAAAGTGTGGATTCAATGGACAGGGCATGGATGAAATGTTGTCATCTTCGATCTGCTGTACCATTTCGATTTGCTGTTCGACGGTAGAGGGTGGATTCAATGGACAGGACATGGATGAAACGTTGTCACTTTCCATCTGCTGTGAACTCTCGATTGGCTTCTCGACGGTATTGGACAGAGTCAGTGAACAGGACATGGATGAAACGTTGTCACCTTCTATCTGCTGCGAATTCTCGATTAGCTGCTCGGCGGTATTGGACAGAGTCAGTGGACAGGTCATGGATGAAACATTGTCACCATCGATCTGCTGTAGACTCTCGATTGGCTGCTTTTTGGCAGTGGATGGAGTCGGCGGACGAGATACAGATAAAATGGGGCCATCACTTTCGTGATGCACTGGCTTCTCCGCGTATACGGTGGCCGGTTTTGTAATGTCTATCGAAGATCTGGAGTCAGCCACGCACACCAGTTGCTGCTTCTTCTGGTTAGCGAAGTCAATAGTTTCCAATACTTCATACTTCTGATTGTTTTTGTCATCATCGTTGTTATTATTATTGTTGATTGTGACGCCGTTGACGACGGGCAATTCCGAATATCCAGACTGGCTGCAGTTGCACTGATCATTACTTGGCGGTGGTTCCAAAATTGTTATCTTCATAACCTCAGCTGAACTGGATAGCCGATTGTTGGCCAATTGTTGTATGCCCGATTTGCGTTTGAGGACCCTCGGCGAAGATGATGGTGGTGCCTGTGGCCGTGGAGACAGTGACGTCTTAAAAACGCTAGTTTTTTTGCTCGACCTACATGAATTGACCGACCTTGAATTAAAAGATCCTGTGAACAGACAACCATAACACTTACTATTAGTAATTATTTTTATAATTTATACGAGTTCTGTATACGTATTTACACAAGACAACTGTATTTAGTTTAATACAAATACGAAATTTAATTTTCCATACTATTATTATTCATAAGTTAAAACTAATTTCTGTTAAGGTATAGTATTATATAAAAATCGATTAATTACACGCCTATTTTAAGTTATACTAAATGGCAACATTTTTACCGGTCGTTTTACAAATAATTGTTTGTTTCTTTATTGTCCTGTGGTTTTTGTTATTTACAACCTAGGATTCAAGACAATTTTTCCATCCTAAATGCTTATTTAATTAACAGGGGCTGTGGCTACTGCCGTTATTTGATATTTAATGGCCACATTGGCTGTTTTAATAAGTACGTATTTATATAATTATTAATAGATCTACAAATCATACTGTACACATTTTTAAGAACTATAGAATAGTTAGTGTTGTAAATAATAAGTACGGATATAGATCAACGATATGAATAAGAAAATATTAAGTTACATACAATCTATTAGATGAAACTATAATTTTTTCATATATGGAGCCGTAGTTGAATCGGCAAAAATATTCCACCATAAGTAGGCTTTTATAACACAAAACGAAATAAATACTTTCATTGACACCCTCCCCCCATCAAATGATGCCATAACTACTCATTTGTATTTTAATGATTTATAGATCCATATTCTATTGACTATTATATAATATCAATAAGAAATTTGTTGTTTAAAAAATTGGAATACGGAACATAAAGAATGTAAATATTTTATTATTGTATATTGGTATCCAATACAGATAAATGAGAATAGTTTGTTGATTAAGGGCCGTTCTTACAATGTACGGTAAAGTGTCGGTTAACGCTAACTGACTGATAACAGATTTTTTTACCGGCAGAATTCGGCCGGTTAAGTGTCGGTTAACTTTAACCGGACGTCGTAAGAACGGCCCTAAATGTCATTATAGATCTTAAACTCAATTTCCACAAAGTGTTCTGTACATTTGTTATGTTGTTAAAAAAAAGCATAAAATCTTAAATATTTTTTTAATACATTATTGGTTAATGAGCAACTCATAAATATTATAAAAGTTCAGAATGACTACGAGTTTCTAAAAACAGTTATTAGGTACATTATAACATATTTTAAATCATTTTTATTAGGTAATATCTATAATATGTTTAATTTCACAAGAAAGGTACCTACATTCTGAAGATGCAAATCTACAATTAAAATAAAAGGCCATCAACATTTGTTTGTACACCAAAAACTTTCGATTCTGTAAAACATACAATTTAGTTGAACAATTCTTACTTTTTGTACTAAACTGTACTAAATTCAATTAAGAACATAGTTTAGAATAGAAATCAAAGTTGGAATAAGTGATTCAAGTCTATATAAAAAAATGGTTTTTAGAGTTCCTTACAGAACCAAGAAACTACGTGTTAGGAGTTTAGGACCCATGTGTTATATTAAAATATTAATGTACTTAATATCAATTAGAATCTTTTAAATATAATATTATAATTTAATGACTTATAAACAATTAGATTCAAATACATTTCTCATTATTGATTATCTACATTGAATAATATTTTGAAATACCTACTCAATATAAATGTATTTTAAATAGTTCAAAGTTATTCTAATAAGTAATTACTAAGTATAATTTTTCAACATTAAATACAAATACACTATTTTAATTATGCAATGCAAAGGTGATGGTTTATTTTTTTTTTAATTTATAAAAATAACCTTTTGAACTTTGAAGTGTAAGTTATAAATTATAATATATTAACTCACTGTTAAAGTGCCATCGCTGAATGGCTCCTTTATGAAGCCTACATATTAGTTATTAATTTTATAAAATAGTATTTAATGATTTAGATATCTCTTTACCTTATTATACCAAATATATTATGTAGCTCATAAAATTTTCAAAAAAAATTTTAGGTAGTATATATAAATATATCACTCATGCAGAGACAATATTATAATTTTGTATAACCATTACCAGAACGTAGAAACAACTCGAGGCCTCAGTGACAAGCTAACTCAAATAAAATGGTACCTATATATTTATATTTGGATTTTTTTTACATGTGTATAGGTACTGCATACAAAATATAAACTGAGTAAGAATAATATGTTTTCAAAAGCTTCATGTAACAATAACAATACTATGTAATATTTGAAATTGGTTGTTTATTGCTATTATTATATTTTATTTGATGGTATTGTATATCAAATTGAAAAATGTCTATTTTTGCTATCAAGAAATCTACACGAAAATAACTGCAAGTTTACGTTAAGGTTTCGATTTTTCACTCTTAGTTCCATAGTCATTATTTACATTTTGTTTATAATACAATATAGAGTGTTATATTTACTGGAAACTCAAATGGAAATTAAATATAATATTTTGTATTCAACTATCAAATAACATTCATACAAAAAGTTAATTGGTGAAATGTGATTTCCTCAAGCAATCGGAAACCTACGGAAAATATCTACGCTACTCAGAGTAGCCGAAAATGAAAATAATTTCCATTGTTACACTAGGTATTATAAATTGTTTATGTAAAATGCATTTTATTACAAATTTCAAGAAAACGTTCTCTGGTTTTAAACAAAAATATATGAAAAGCATACAGTATCATGTAAAATTAGGTTAAAAAAAAATATATATTTTACACTCAATTATAAACGTTAAAAACAAAATATTTATAAGAAGAGGTTCAGTTAACACTATTTTAATGTTTTTATTATTATTTTTTTTAGCTTTTACCGCGGTTTTGAAATCTTTTGGAGGCATTTATAGTTACTAGTTGCTACGCATGAATACTAGAGTGCACTGCAGTATTAGGTGTACGAATAAATATTATGAAAAATACGCAGCGCATTACAACTGCCTTACAAAACTCTATTCAATTACGACGTAGTGAAAATAATTGGCGAGTACAACAAAAGTGTAACGGTGTTGTTTATTTACTAAAAACATAGAATGAAAATAAAAAAGTTGAAACCAATTTATTCACCGATAAAAACTTTTTTAATAAACGTACTTAGTAGTTAGTTGTTTAGGTACGCACAGTTCTGTAACTTGGCCCGGAGAAAATTTATTCGAGTATGCATAGTGTATATTATACAGCTGTTATATATTACAACAGTTCATGAAACTGTATTATCATTACTTTACGAGCTTTTCTTTTTTTAAGATTATTGGTAGGTGCCTATGTATACAGTGATTGAAAAAACCGTAAAACTGTAACAATGAAACAATCGCACAGTTCATTAATTTTGCACATTTTAAATATGTACGCACGTGCAATAGGTAGGCACGTTTATATAAATAATAAAATAACCTCCATAAATGATACCAATAGTTTTTTATATTCACTTAAGACGTAGGTAGGTATACCTATGGTTTTTTTTAAACCCATTAAAATTTAATCGTTTAAAAAGTTTAGAAAAATCTAATTTTGATTATGGCGTGAGTGAATAAACATCGATCGATATCAATACATATATTGTTACAATAATATTATAAGACCTCTTAAATTATAGTATAGTTTAAAATTATATTGAACAATTTTCTTTACTGATTTTTATTCATTTAGCGACCTGTACTTTCACTGTATACTGTGAAGCGTGTCCACAGTCCACAATTTCAAATCAGTCAACGACATCATTATACATCAAAGTTACATTAGAGTTATCAGAATTTAGAGTGGAATGTAGAAATATGTGTAAGCAATTGACGAATAACACTAGGTATATTAACACGTATTTTTCAACAAATACATGGCTTTAAGTTATAAATGTTTGAAAAAAAATGCTCAGATTAAACAAATTTAATCAAAATAATATTTAAGAATTAACCTTATTTAACCGTATTAAATAATATAGACTTTGGGAGCCAAGGACTGGAACCTTTTGAATTTATCGGTACCGGTTCTGGTACTGGTTCTCCATGAATAAAATAGCTGTTCCGGTTCAGTTCTGGTTTTTTTGATAAAAAAGGTATCGCTTACAGATAATTTGAGTACCGAAAATGATAATTTCAACTATCTATCCGGAATGCGGGTTTAATTAAGTATATGAGAAATATTAGAAAACTCATATGATCATACATAGTTTATACACAAAACAGTATTAAATGATAAATAAAATTATTTTATTTTTGAACCTAAAAGAACTTATTTTATTTAAAAATTCCTGTTCGGTTCTGGTACTTTATTAAAATATAGGTTTCGGTCCCGGTTCTGGTTTTTAATATTTTAAAGGTTCCGGTTCCAGAACCGGTTCTTTTAGGTTCGGTTCCAGTCCCTAATTTGGATACATTCAAATATAAATAAGTAGGTAGGATATTCGATGATTTACGTTCTATGTAAATTATAGAAAACTATTGTAAAACTGTGCCTGAATTATTTAAAAATAAACTGTAATATACTTGAGGTATGTTTTGACTGTGCTTCGACATCATTCGACGATGAACTATCACACGAGACTTTCACTGTGTTAAGGTCTAAAACATAATTTAAAGTGGGATTGAGGTTTGTTCATAATTTTATTAACTTAAAAGTACACACGTGAACTACAAATTAAAGCCAGTTGCTATACATTAATAATATTAGATACTGTGTCAGACACTGTCAGTGGTGAATGCCAAGAGGAAGCCACATATAAACACTATAAAATTATGTTTTTTTTACAAAAATAAAAGCGGCTAAAATAATAAGATTTTTATAATTTATACTTGTTGTAATATACAATAAAAATGTGCGTGGACCTGCATTTTATTAAAATGTACAACAATACATTTGTAAATAATAAAAATATAATTTTAAATAAAAAGTAATAAGTAAACATTTATATTTTATTTTATAGACAATAACACAATTATACATATTATTATGAAATTTGTTTACTGTATATTGATATGCAATTAAGGGCACATGGCCGTATATACATTATATTAATTAATGTATAAATATAAATATGATATGAAGGTAACTAAATACTTAATAGGTACCCGGAATAAAAAAAAGTTACTAGATTTTTTTTTATCCGATTTTCGCATTTTGTCATACTTACCATAGCCATTGATTTTATATTTTATATTTTATATATTATATCTATATAAAATCAAGTTTTAAGTACCCTACAAGTTATAAGTGTACGGATAAATGAGTGATGTATCGAATATGAATAGGTTATATTATTAATAAAACTCGTGTGCGTGGGTTCATATATTATTCGAATACCAGGAAGACGATTGAGGGTTGACAATAAAAAATTCAAAAATATTGCATTTCAGTATCACATATTGTCGTGGAAAGTTGGGATAAAAAATGGCCCAGAGAAATTTTTCTAAAAATAAATATATCATATATAGGACGTCATACCTGCAAATTGTGTTGTATCCGTATTACAAACGTACCACATACTAAATTTGCACTCAGCAGATCCAATTTTGTATAGTAGCTATACTTTTAGAGTGAACTTGCTATCAAAGTCAAATGTTAGAATATTATCTGTGTTTGTACGATGGTTTTTTTTATGATGATTTTAATTTTTAAACATGTTATGATGGGTACGTAAAATATTACTATTTAAAAATTGAAACATCATAAAAAAATCGATGACGCACGCATACTATAGGTTACCTCTAAGTTTTATAATAAGTTAATTCGTATATTTTATATTGACTAAATTTGCAAGGTAGTAAGTTGTACGTTTGTAATGTGGAGATAACACGATGTCCTCTTAAAAATTATACGTTTATCGAATACGATAATTTATCATTGTTTTAGGTTCCTAAACATAAGTTTAGATCACCTTATATACCAGTTGTGTCCGTTCGTCTGCTAATTACCAGTACGATATATTACATAGTTCCGATTGTTGATATTAAGATATTTATTTATTCACTAATATGTATTTACTTTACGTAGTTACAATTGTTTTTACTAAGATATTTATTTTCGATTGTTGTTAAGATAATAATTACTTATTGTATAAGTATTTAATATAGATCCAAAAATCCAAAATCCAAAATCATCCAAAAAATATCGAAAAATCAAATTGCCACGAATTATAGTTTATTGCTTTATATTATAAGATACATTTGGAACCCTGGAATTTAGCACGCTAAATAAAAACCACCTGCCAAATATTTGTGTAAGAGCTATAATATAGGTTTTTTTATTTATTATCTTTGGTTATAATATTTCGTAGTTTTTAGACTTGCCACCACACTCTTTAATGATAGGCATTTATCTTCAAAATTAAACAGAATTTGTTAAAGCTATGTTATTAGTTATTACCATCACTAGAGTACCTAAATATGATTGTTTATCGACACAGTATGGCAACATTTTATTTATTCACTTATTAAACGAAAACGTAATAAGTATTTGGCAAAAATGTCAAATAGTTAGCGATTGCTTCCAGAGGTAAAAAATTCAGATGTAAAATAACGCGATACCAAGGGCGTCCGATAAAATTTGTCAAGAGGGGAGGGTATTTTCTTTTTAAATTTGTTGTTTCCTTGTCCGGTTAGTGATGAAGTATTGCTTGTGACTTGTTTACTTTCATATAGATAAGGAATGTAGAAACTATTAATGAATTATACGTAGATAGTTAATTAAAACTTAATTTTACAGCATTCATTTTAATTAATTGTTACCTATGTAAATTTAATTTAACAAATGTATTTTTTTTTAATAAAAAAATGTTACCAGTGATTTGATAACTTTAAGAAATGTTTAAAATTAATAGTTTTTAGTTTATTCAGTCATTCAAGTCAGTAATACCACAAACTTGAAAATTTGAAACTATTTGCAATCTATGAACATTTAATTTCTTTGTCAAAAAACTAAAAACTTGATTAACCCCGCAGTACTGAAAACTTGACCTCGACACTACATGTCACAAGTCTATAAAAGCAACATTCTAAGTTCTAACATTCCTAAACGAGTGTAATAAAAATCACTCAACAAAAAAAATGTAATCATTTTAATTTTTTGAAATATTTATTTTGTGATATTATTACTTAGATAATGATCGAGGTTGGGATTTCGATTCATTTTGCATTGTTTTCCGAATCTAGCTACACGATACTCGTTTTATAATACACACGAATAGAATAAGAAATTTTTATTTTAAATTTCTTAATGATTTTAAATTTTAAGGTCATTTTTTGCATGTATTTTTCAGGGTGTTTTAAAGTTTTCTAAAATTTGTAGGTTTATATGCTTTTACATGATTTTTATATAAATTTAACCAACTATAATATCTAATATCTATCTATTTACAGGTAAATAAATATATTATTATCTAAACCTATAAAAAAAAGAAATAATTAATTTCTCTGTTTAAAGAAATCCAAAACGATTAGTTCTGTCTGTAAGACTTTTTTACACTCCTTTAAGAGTTTAAAAAGTATATTATCATTATTATACCAAATTTATATTGGAAATTATATCGATATTATCAAAAATAAATATAATTTAGTGCATTATTCAGAATTTTTAAGGCTTTATTGAATTTTTTTAGGGCATTAAAATTATAAATTATGATTATGATAATTGACCTATAAGAAGGCAAGAGAAGGCAATTTCCCCTACTACCCCCTCCCGTGAGGATGCCCTTGTGCGATACTACCCAGGTCTGAGTATAATATATTATGTAATGTAATGAAAAATAAGAAGTTATAATTGATTTTTCGTTACAATTAATGTGACGTGGATACCGTATAATATATATACATTAGGTATACTCTTATATAAATGTATATAATACTACAACATTTACTGTCACGAGGGTTAAGTTGTGAGTGTATTTTAATTTTTGTCAATACGAGACACATCATAATTTTTAGACATAAATACAATTGCAGTTGAGTGCAGTATATAATATTGGTCTCAATAAAAGACCGGACAGAATAAAATATTTAGTTTTCTTTAGTACCTACCATGAAATAAATATTCAAATTTCAGAAATAAAAATAGAATTCTAATAGAATTTTATTAAAAATTAAAAGATGTTGATCAAGTCAAATCTGTTTACGTAATTGAAAAATCTAGTTATTATATATTAAGACGTAAACCAGTCATAATTATTTTGTCAAGCTTTCAGATTTAATCTGTAAAAAAACTTTGCTACATTCAACTCGCTTAACATTTATTTAGATAAAATAAACTAAGCGGTTTTGTTATTACATTTCATAAACTAATTTTTGTAACTTGTACAATTTAATTCAAATCCCCTTATTCGGTTTATAAATTTACTATAAATTATTACCAAAAGACGTTTCGTCCGTTTTTATAAATAATTTATTTTTATTTGTTGTCAGTTCTTACAAATATGAAATATTAAGTATAAGTGTAACGTCTTAAATATTTCTTATTTTATTTTTTGAATAATATTTTATTGTATGTCTCATAATATGAATATGTGTCTTGGCATACTATAATATTAACATAATATTCGTATACATAAACTCAAGACTGGGCTGCGAGTTAATAAATTAAGAGTTAAGTTGATTTTAACTTATTAACTTAACTTACTAGTTCAGTGTTTTAATTACTTAACTTTAACTTAACTCATTTTCCTCTCCATTAACTTAAAATCAACTCATATTATTTTTATTTTCCTAACTAAGTCAATTTTCGTATTATCCAGAAAAATATTTTGTTTATTACGAGTTTTCGGTTTATAATAATTATTATAAGTTTGTAGAATATAGAAAATATTATCAGAAAAAAATAAGGTATATTTACAAAGAACTTCATATTTATATTTAATGATAAAAACTAATAAATTGTATTAATTAGGGGCTTATAAATAATAATATAGGGGTAAAATTAGTCACCCGTCAATAGCCCACGTCGCTTATCATGATTTTTGAATAATTTGTTTACCTAACCAAACCGAATTCTATAGGTGCATACTTAAAAGTTAATTTATAAATGTGGGTTCGTATGTCAATAGTCAAATAAATATAAGTGGATAAAACTTTAAAATTATTTGTAAACAGTTAAAAATCTTAACTTTTACATCCTGATAGGTAAAATATATTCAAAAACAGAAATATCGAATATTGATAAATATATATTTAATTAATATCAATCAACACGTCTGTGGTAGAGTCACATGTTACATGCTTAATAAATAATTTCTAGTACTAGGTATTCTAATACTCTTGTACATGAACGTTATTTTGTTAAAAATAAATAAGTAATTAGATGTCACAATAGTATTTTATATGCCACTACAATATATTATATGGAAACTAGTAAACAATTGTCTTTAAAATGTTTCCAACAAAATTTAATATAATAATATTAAATAATACATAGTTAATGATAATTTGGAACAGTGGCGAGACCGGCTATAAAACCTAATCCCAAAATTCCCCTAGATGTAATTTTGCCCGCTTATGTTATTTTTGATCATTTCTGTATGGAACAAAATACAATTCACTTGTATATCCCGTAAGTCGTTGTTTTTAAATTATATAACCATGGTCAATAAAAATAAAAAAAAAATGATAATATTTGTTAATTAATTTATACCTAGGTGAACATTCCCAAATGCCACAAATAAAAGTTAAACTCGTTATATTATACAACCATGCTGTATAAATATATCATATTAAATATTATACATATATAAACACAAACACATATTCATTTGTATGTAAAAAGAAAACTTTTTGAGAGGAATGTTACACGTGAATAAATATTTAAAAATTATTTTCACATACATTGAAAATTGTTAATTATAAAGTAGTCAAATATTAGTTATTAAGTATATATTAACCGTCGTTAAAAAAATAAATTAAATTATTAATTTATAATATACATTTTTTTATTTATTTATTTTTGTTTATAATATTTTAGTAAAGCAAATTGAATAAACCGACTTATAAGCATTAAAAGTCTTTAGAGGATGTTATACACTTGATGTTAATTTAAACATAAAATATAAATTAAATTTATAAACTACCCAATCTAAAACAATAAAATATTTTATCCTACCTACCATTTTAAAAAATCTTAATAGATTTAAATTTGATTTCTCAGCTATATTATTTAAAAAACGTATTAAAATATTGCTCAAATTATTGAACACCACACTGTCCTGTACATAATTATTTATGTTTAATCACCATATTTACTTTATTATATTACTCAAGTACAGAAAAATAACATAGTTGAATACATAGCAGTATATTATAATATACCTTATAAGTAATTATCAATTGTGTGCATGATATCTAGTTTGGGTTTATTAAATGTTGGACTATTTTAATTATTCAGAAAATAAACAAAACCGGTGGTTTGGTAATTACAGTATTAATTACCTATTCTTCATTATCATACAATTTAGTTTGATGTATAAGATTATAAAAGTTCAACAAATACCAAGTTTTATAGTTTGAGAAAATATTTTGAATATTAATACTTTACTGCTAATAAAAATGTTTACATTTATTGTAAATAATATGTTTGTGTACGGAGTGGTGTCTCACTATATTATTATACCTCGTCAGTCGTCTTTCGTACAAGACATTTTTTCAAAACAATATTAAATGGATACATTTTTTTTTTTTTTAGTATTTAGTTTTCATATTTATTGTTTTATTTTTATCATATACCTACCACAAAATATACTTTCCTTAAATTAAATAAATGGATATCATCAGTTTGTATAAGATCAATTTTTCTTAAAAATTTTAAATTACCCTTAATGATTTCATTAAGCATAATAATTAATAAACTCAATAAAGAATTTATTCACAATAAAAAAATAATATAATAAATGCATAGCTTTATTGCGTTTATATTTATATAATTACCTAATAAAAACAATAATTGAACTTTTACACATATAAGATAAAATGGACCTAGAAATTGATTATCATTTAACTCCTTTTTTAAAAATGATATGAAAAGTAATTAAATGATAACAATTAAAAAATAAATATGAAAAATTAAAATTGAAAATTAACTAAAATATTTACATCCATTTATAAATAATAATACAGTTATAATTTTGTTTTGAAAAATAACTAATACAAAAATGACTGACGTCTGACGAGATGTACTAACACAGTTAGACACCACTCCATATATAAACATATTATTCAAAGTAAATGTAATATTTATATTAGTAGTTAACTACACAATATTTAAAACTTTTTTCCAAAAAATCATTAGAATGGAGTTAAAAATTGTTGTTCTCAAATTTTCATAATTGGAACGTAAGCTTTAATTAAAAATGGTATCTTATTATATTCCAGAATTAATATTATATTATATTGTTTGTATAGCTTAAAAACACATTTTGGTTAAGCCGACTTTTCTGTTAAGGGTGATCCACTAGGGGTGTTCACCGTACATAAAAAAAAACATTTTATATTATCTTTTAGGAAAACCACCTTACTGTTAATTAATATAATTTTCTAATGAAAAGTAATTTAATAGTAATGTATTTGTTCGACCAAAAATATAAACCAACCATTTATAATACTAGGTACTGTGTTCATTAAAAAAATTTCTTATTTGAGTCACTTTAAGTTTCAAATAAGTGCTTGCGGTGAACTAAAAGTTAAACAGGATATATTTATTTTGATTAATAGTAAGTTTATGTATAATAGAGTATGCGCTGTTAATTGTTATCGTAGACTATAGTGTATAGCGTATACACAATAATAAGTTAATTAGAGTTATACGGCTATACAAAAACTCAACTAAAGCTTAAAACTATTTAAAAACTTTTAATCGATATTTGTTTGAAATTCATTTAAGTGGCTTTAAAAATGATATTTTTTACAGCCATTATCCAATATATAAATGTATAACTAGTTAAATATGATTTTATAATACAGATAAATCAATTTGAACATTAAAAACCCCGAGGAAATAAATCACGGTTCGAGTGAGGCACTTCATCAATTCAAACATTTCAGATGTATATAATTGTTTAGTTTTTCAATGCATTTGATGTTTCTTTAATTTATTTTATTAAAGTCAGTATTCATTGTTTATAGTAAGAACATAAAAATATAATTATAAAAGTCATGCTGATTAATCAACAAACTGACTAAAATCTGATAAAAACTATACTGAGAGATGTATTTATTTACGTATATTATGTACCTACTATAACTTAACGAGTAAATTAAACATTATCTAAAATCTTAAATCCAACAGAATATTTAAACCAATAATGTTTGAAAATATATATAATATCTGTAATAAGCAATAACGAATATACAATTTTACAGTTATATAAACTTTGTATGTGAAATATGATAAAACTATAAATTCATATTATAAGCAGAACCCACATGGTGTTATCAACTACCTATTAACGAAAAGTTAATTACATGTTAAAACCCAAAGTTATAAGACCTGATGAAAAGGTGAATTATTTCTTTTATGTTAAAAATGTACTAAAAGTATACCATAATACACGAAACATTCAAAAACAACAAAATCATTTTTTACAAAACTGTCGAAATTGACATTTTTTTCTTTCCGAATAAGTTATAATTTCACTGAGTAGATACTGTTTCTGTAAAAAATATCAGTAAAATATTATTCAAACTATTTGGATGATTAAAAACCACGAGTTAAAAAAATAAATAAATTTCTATATAAAATAAAAAACAAATATTTAAT
Organism: Acyrthosiphon pisum; assembly: GCF_005508785.2. Classification (NCBI taxonomy): domain Eukaryota; kingdom Metazoa; phylum Arthropoda; class Insecta; order Hemiptera; family Aphididae; genus Acyrthosiphon; species Acyrthosiphon pisum. The sequence goes on along the minus strand of NC_042493.1, from coordinate 72,581,720 downwards.
ATTATATTTTTTATTATTAAAAGTAAAAAAAGTAGTTCTATAAATATATTGATTGTTTAAAATTTTATGTTTGTTACATTCTGTATACTGTTTTATATTTTTGCTTTTAAAGAGTCTAAATAAAAAAAAATATATATACCTAATAAAACCATCTTTTTTTTGTTATGTCCCTTAAGTTATGAAATTAATTATATTTATGGTATACAGTATACCGTATACTATAATAATAATCTAATACAACGGTTTTCAGAATGCTGTTTTCTAAATACCACATAAGGTTTTCTTAGGATTGAAAAATAGGACGTTAAAAAGATGGATCAAAAATTGGATTTTCTTTATTTTCTACAGGCGTAAGATAATCGTACAACTTTCCAAAATAAATATCAACAATAAACATATTTCGTTGATATAAGGAGTCACTGACGATGATTTATTTAAATACCACCATAGAACCATAATACTATATTAATCGAGTCGACTTAATAACCGTTAAACATAATATTATAGAATCATATCTATATAAATTGTTGGGTGATGCGTTAAAATAATATCGCATCGTGAATGCTACATTTATACGTATTACGTCCATAACTTAAGTCTGTGATTACTTCGGTCGAAGGTCTAATTACGATGACTAAATGTCGTACACGTGTAGTCCAGATATTATAGTTTATAATAATGCTATAATATAGTTACCTAACCTGTAAATATTATAAAAATATTATAGCTGTACCGCACGGCGTTGCCCATGCCAAAGATTTGTTTTTATTTATTAAATATATTTGTAAAAAAATGTAACCCTGTGCCATATTTTTACTAATAATTATAACAGTAATATAATATGTAACCAATTAACCAGCAGACATGTAAGCAAACAAAAAAGTATTCTTTTTCCGTGAGCTGAAAAAAATCATGTGTGAGGTATCTTATAGCTACATAGGTATAGGGATTGAAAAAAATCAAATATAAATGCTCACAAAGTCCTAAGGAATATATTGATATAACTTTTATTGAATATGGTTCAGTAGTTATTTGAGTCGATAAACTTTCGGATAAATCAATGTGGGTAAAAAATATATTGACCAAATATCAGAATTATTATATCCAATCATAATAACAGTTATATTATATAAATCGCAAACATTTATAAAGAACAAAATAACTAATTTCTACCTACTTAATTTCAGGAAACTTTTTTGATTTTTCTTCCAGTGAAAATCTCATTCGGAGTATTACGAACATTCAAAAAAAAAAAAATTAAGCCAAGTGACAAATTTAGTAGCTGTACCTATTATAAGGTCCCTTATAGGTATATAGTTCTTAACGGCGACGAATAAAATACCGATGTCCACCGAACTCCACGGATGTAATATAATAATAATATGATAGTTATAACTTATATTATTAATATTTACCTTGCTGATTCGAACAACGGCCCCACGAACTCGACAATGCGGCCCAACACGCGTCGCGGCCGTCTGGACCGAAGTTGTATATTCTGCAATTTCTATCCATCGTGGAATTCGACAAAACTTAAAGCCGCAGGTACCTCGTTAGTGTCTGAAAAACAGAAATATTTTCATACCAGTATTTTATCGGAATGCGATTAAACGATAATATAGTATATAATATCATAATATTAAATTGATGTTGTATTATTGCTACGATGAACGCGGTGCAATCGTCGAACGATAATAGGTGATATTATTAGAACGACTGTGTATTGAAAAAATATCGACATAAAAATTATTACTTAAAATAAAATAAAATTACTTGTCAACTGAGTTTGACTGAGGGATTTTTGATCGTAACTTCACGCATTAAAATTCGCGTTTGCAGGCGATCGAACACTTATTATACGCATTATTAATTAATATGAAATAACATAAGTCGTCATAGGAATTATTATAGTAACATAGTACCCATGTTAGGTAAGTATAAACATAAAAGTTTGTCTGAAAACCTTCAAGGCTACAACTACGGCTGAATTAAAATGCTCGTTAAGTGGAACGTTGTCGTTATCTCATAGATATTATAACGAACGCCTAATAACTTTCCAATACCAAAATATTTAATGTTATATTCTGGTTTATTTTTGTGTTTTTTTGACACATATTATTATGTGGAACCTAAACCTGGTTGGATGTCTTTTAGGATGTTTGTGCCTTTGATTATAAATTAATAGCCGTAGTTGTTTCCGAACCATAACGATGGCAAACTATTTAATATAAATACACCAAAGTGCTATAATACTCCTGTATAATAATATATTTTATAAAGACATACATTTTCTAATATATAAATTATATATATAGATCCATGGTCCAGCCGATCAAGGCACCCACTCACCGGTAAACTTCCATTTTTTTGTTTAACGAAATATTTTTAAGCCAAATTAGAACCAATTTTATTTAATATTCCATCATTTCTATCCAACGAATTTCTCTATAATACGAATTAATTTTTTTTTGTAGTCAACGAGATTTCGCGATAGTGAAGTCTCACTGTAATATCATTTTCGGGGATACGCGATCCCATGTTTGGTGAAATGTTAACATCGTTCAACATTGACAAAATATTTAATGGTCCGGCGCGCTGTTTTTGTCCCGGTCAAATGGCAGTTGAAGAGGTGATATATTATAATAATATTACTCATATCATGTATTTACGTTGCTTACGACCTACAGCAGCTCATGTCAGTGACAAGATAATAATAATAATAATTTCGTTATATTATTATTATAAAACGTCATGGCGACCGTGCGCTCGTTATTGCCGTCGTACCGATTCGTCGTTATTGTACGATGTGATCATTATAATGATCTCGTATGCGATAATAGGACGCGCAAACAGAATCATATGTCAGACGAGCGTGTTATTAATATGGGCCGTGGGTATAATAATATAATGCATTTAAATATTGTAAAGGTTGTGTGTCTGTGATGGGTAGGTGGCAGTATTCATACAGTACCTCAACGCCGACGTTGAATCCCCTTAATATATTATTATGTAGATATATTTATGTGTTATTACCTTTGCCCATATAATAATATGAACGGCACACACGTCAAGCCGCGGCCGTCCTTTTAAACGAACGAAAATGTTTTTTCTAAAAAAAGCACGCGCGGTGTGAATGGGTCGGTGGAGTTATATTTTAATATTAATGAATAATAATATGCTATATTATATATATGTACATTTTTAGCTTTAAGTATACTATGTTGAAATAAAATGTAATAACGACGAGAAACTTTTTTTTTACAGTATTGAGTTTATTTTCACGGATTACATCTATAGCAGTTGGCAAACACGATAATAATAATATAATAATGATGTAATAATATCATTTCGATCCGATTCGGAAGACGCGACCAACAATCGAATGTTTTCGTATATGAAAAAAAAATTACTAAACGATCGACTGGTACAGGACCATAGTACACTGTGTGTCCTCCCATAATATGTCTTATAAAATGTATATTATCGTAATAACTAATAACTATTAGGTAAGTAATAATCAAAACGTTTTTATACCTGCACTGTGGCGGAATCGATGGGCCCGTCGGTGTTTTCCACTATCGGATGATGGTGTGTTTTAAGCGTTCACTTATTGCAATTTTATTATAAATTCGTATTCGTGCCGCAATCGGCGGCCGGTCGACGATGGAGATATTATTATAATATATTATTATTATAAACTCTGATGAAGTAAAAACAAAAACTGCGGTTAACGCAGAGACGTGTACGATGCGACATAGGTAATAATAAATTGTAATATTGACACTATAGGAACGCGTTTTGCGCTACAGTGGTGATTTTAGAATATGAACATTTTTTTTGGCAATTACAATTTATTATTACAACTATAATATTATTATTATTGAATGATTTTAACGGACGACTGAGGTTTTGAAAACTTGTCTCGTGCGCGTCGGCTGTCGTAGTAATAACTTATAACAGTGTATGGAGAGACGTCCGCGGGTTGCGATAAAGTAAAGTTCGATAGCGCACCACCTGTTGTATCGCGAGGTGATTAAGACGATAGATACCGATTGCCGTGTGTGTTGGAGAGACGGATTTCATGATAGCGGAGGGAAAGACCCTGAGCATAGTGTGCTAAATTATTATATAGCATTAATATCATATTTTGTCGATGTATAATAAGTAATAATAACGACGCGTTTGACGTTCGTTTATCTTTCCTGTTCTAATACGATATAATATTTGTATTATTATTAATAATCAATATTATTGTTATACTGTTTTCGTTCGCCGCTGGAGTAGTTAGTCAATACTATATTGTTATGCTCTATAGTCCACTTCACAGCAGTAATAATATAATATTATGATCTAGTATTATTATCACACAAGTAATATGTATAAATTATATTATATATTGCCTATCTATCATTATAATCTTCTCCGACAGCCACGATTTCATGCAAAATATAACAACAATTATTTTATTGTTAAAATATACCAAGGTACTTACGTATATAAAAGAAATTTGACCGATGAACTCTTTTCTAGTATTGTACTATTGAAATTAATAAACGTGTAGTGCACATTCCAATCTTTCATTTAGTATTGTAGTTGAGCTTACGATTAACTGTCGGTTAAATCGTATTTGGAGGACATTATAATAACAGCCCTACCTAAGCCTTGTTTTAGATGGTTAATATTTATAGCGCAGTAGGTAGTATCGAATATTAGAATTGCGTCCGGACTACAGTTTGTATACAGGCTATTTTTTTTTTTTTTTAAAGAAATCCTTTATAATTGAAATCAACACATTTAATGTTTTTAAAAGTGTATTGAACTATAACAATATAACAATATGCTTTTATTCTTAAATTTTATTTTTATAAATAATATATTTACTAAAAACGTCCTTTACAGATTTAATAAAAATTACGTTACAAGTTATAGCTTTAATAGGCTACATAGCTGTTTAGATAAGATTTCCTTTCATTAGTATAATATTTAACTATATATATAACTAGTATAATAAATAAGGAAATGACGATGCGGTAATTTGTACCTATAAGTTATGAGTATAATGATACAAAGTGTAATCGTTGCATGACATATTGAATTATTCCATAAACATATTTTGTGAAACCCTATTAAGCGAATAGGGGGCCGATGCGCTCGATTGTATAATATTACAGAGGTCACAAAAAAAAACTTCGAAATCCATCAGAGCAGAAACACTTGGATTTTTCACGGTGGTGAGGCAGTATTTAATTAATTTTTCTTTCTAGTGTACCACTCATCCGTCCATCCATTGAAAACAATTTATGGCCCTGGTATGTACCTACAAGCTACGCTCCAAATGCCATCGACCAATAATGTGCACTTCAAGCTTATGTTTAATATTTAGAGTTGGTTATCAAACCGTTCACTATTCAGATAGGTACGAAAATAATGTCCGCGCTTGGTATCTGTCGACGTTTTTTCCTTCTGAATTTTGATTTTAAAACAAAGTATTATATGGATTTTGCATTTGTTTAAAAACGAGGTTATACACAACTTCAGAAATGTAATTTAAAAATACCGAGAAAATAACGACCACAGATCACGCGGATAATATTTTTTTCGTAAAATTCGACGTTAAAAATAATCGACATTCACACCGATACGAGCTCATAAAAATCGTTTTGTTTACCGTGTTTAAGAATAAAATATTATTAAAACTTGGCGGCCAGCGAGAACAAAATATTTATTGTGTTCTCTCAAGTTGATATTATATTAGTCGCGAGACGAATTATTCAAAAATTAAAATTACGCTTTATACCTATATTATAATCGTTTTTCTTGCTGTACTTACTTCGATTTGAACCAATCTGATTGAAATAATAATGTGTAAATTGTAAATATAATATTATTATGTAATTATGTGTTATGTGTTGCCACCTACAGTAAATTAAAGAAACATTATAATATTATACCAGCACAGTGCACACTACTTGTATAATACGTGCTACCAACTTTACCTAACTTTATTATGTCATTAAAGAAATAATTAATGAAATGAACATAACTTACGAGTTCACAATCAAACACTTTATAAGAAAAGCGTTAATGTAATATTTTAAAGTCGAACAAGTATAATCTATATATTTTGTATACTATATATTTTGTATAGGTACTAAATATTTTGTGAATAATATAATATAATAGGTACCTATTGTATTCGCTTTATTGGCCTTACATATTTTATAGCAACGATAACTGCAGGAGATTACAAAATCGTGTACCTACTGTATAGATACACCCAAAAACAATATAACATAACAAAGTAAAACAACAAGTATTATGTATGTTGTATGAGTTGATCGGAGTTCTCCTTCTATTCAAACAAAGATAATATTATGTAAAATTATGATATTAATAATGAAAACATAAAATAGTTATAGTTATAGTTACTGGTTACTCTTTACTTTCGGGAACCCATAATCTTTTATGCACCTTGCTTTATTATCCAAGTCTTCTTCGGCAATAAAGGCTTGCGTTAATACCGTGAATTTTTAGTCTCTTCTATCGTTACTCACTATAAAAAAATAATCGATTAAATAGTAAATACAAATATCAACTAATTTGTACGTTAATTTAAAATTAAAATTGTCAAAATATTACAGCAAAAATGTGTCACAACGTTCTAAAGCACAGGTACAGGTAGTAGTGCATAATACAATGACAAACTAAAACGTACTTATAAAAACGTTAAAATTAAGTTCTAATTTTGGTCACGTCATTCCTCAAGAATTATAGTCGGATTTGAATTATTCTCCGATGATGTGCGGGTACAATTTGAACGTTTTTGATTCTGTTCCGTTTCGAACCAGCGTGCAACGTTCTTAACACTATATACTTGGCATCGTGTACCTATACAATGTGTGTTTGATTTTATTTCTGCTATAAGTACAAATACAGATATTCAGAAGTTTCAATAAATTTGCATTTAGGGCACATTAGTTAATTGTTTATAAGGTTTTTTAATAGAATTTGAAACGTTTTAGTGTAGTAATTTTTATGATAATCACTAACCGTCAAGTCTGTCATTTGTCCCGGTGATGTATAATGTATATTATGTATATAAGTATATTATATAATATTTATGTTTTATGTACACATATAGACGGCGCAAATATAAATAATATATGATACATAATATATAATGTAGGTATATAAAGATTGACAGTCAAAACCAGATGGAAAGTTTACATATTTGATCAATGCCAAAAAGCTTTTTCGTGTATATAACTAAAAGTCAGAATGCCTTTACGCTCTCAACCGCTATACAAACCATCGATTGACCCTGTACAACTGTCAAACACAATTATTGCTTTTTAGAATTGCGCCAGTATTAATAAAATAATAATTATAATACTATTATTCATAACGCGTTTGTGGTAGGCACGATAGGTTACTGTATGTACTGTAGGTACCTTATATTATAGACGTATAATTTTTTCAACATTTTTATTATATTATTGAACAATCTGCATTAAGTTTACAATAAACGTAAGTGAAGTGCGATGGGTGACTTATCGAAAAACTTATCCGTCAATTGTTGATGGAACTTAAGGCGTCGGAGATTCGAATTTTATTCAACTAATTTTATTCGCGGCACCTACCTACCTACTTAAGTTTAAGACACCTTAATATATTGTACCTATAGAATTTAAACTGATTTCATTCAAACATTCGTAAATGTTGAATTATTTTACAGTTTGTACTTGCGTAAAATATATATAGATGTATATTATACCGGTATCATAGTATTAAAGTGTGCACCTTAACTGTCGCAATAACTTTTTGTGTATCTGTTTCGTTTGATAAAGCCGGGTCGGAGCTTATAAACACTGTAAACACTAAATACACACAACACACACATACACTCTCGAAAACATTTTAAACGTCTACCCGCGCCCTTTTTATTGCCGGTTTGTGTGTGTATATAATATGATTATATCGAGTCCAAAGTAAATTAAAGTAGATAGTATTACCTACAATGTAATTGCATATACATTTAAATTGCTATAAAACGATGATATTATTATTATTATGATATCTGTAGGTATAACAGTAATGTAATATCTATATAGTGTCGTTACAGAGTTTTAATACAAATAACGTTAGGCAGTGCGTTTTATGGGGTGGAAGATCGTTGCCTGCAGTTGTAGTATATGTAGTGTACCAACGAGTTCTCTATACATACAATGGTCTACATTATTTGGATAGTTAGTACAACGAAACCGTTTATGTTTAAGTACTAACCGTGTCATGTATTATATGCGTACGTAGATAATAATAATAAATAATCTGTCATTGTACAAATAAAACATTACTTTCAATTTTCACAGATCAAATGAAAAAAAAAGAGTACATATTATTAATATTATATTATATTATTATGTTCAGAGTTTTTGACTGGTTGAGAATCGAGAAAGTCTGACTTACTATATCATATTGTGTATTCACAAAAATGACAAATGATAAAACAAATCATATAAACGAGTGGAGCTCAGAGTAAACATTAAAAAAAAAAAAAATGTTTGATAGTTATCATTGATTTTTAAATAAAATAAGTAACCATAAAGTGTGATTAACTTCTTACCAATGCCATTTTATCCAAACAAGTACTTGGTTATTTTTGGTTATTTAATATTCAATTTCATCTAAATACCTATAAAAACACTATGTTTATGTATATTTATATTTTTTCTTGATTAAAAAATTAATTACTTACGTGGAACCTTGTTTTAAATTTTTAATCTTTAGCTATAAAAGTTGAACGTTTTATAAATGTTTTAAATCATTTTTAAATTTGATAAATGTTGTCAAAAATTGAACTTTAAATGGTTGTAAAAAAATATTGTGACTGTATTTTTATATATTTTCAACTGCCATTGTAACGATATATTATAGGAGCCTAGTATTATACATTCAAGCTTTTTGACCCAACGAATAAAATTTTGTTGGCATTTATAGAAAAACTAGATGAACGATCAAATAATAATCTAATCACTGATTCATGTAAGTGTGTATGTTATTAAAATGTAATATGTTATTAGTTATGACCTACTTAGGTAGGGTATTAATGTTGTATAAAAGTGTGACCTGCAGAATAAATTCAATGACAAATAACGTAAATTCGTCTTTTCTCGTCGTTCCAAGACAAAAAATATTCTTTCGTTTCTTACTGTAGGTACATCATCATTCATCAAAATCATACACGAGCCTAGCAAACAGTCAGTCAATTCCGTGTTTTCCACGTTAATGATAATAAATGTGTTTCAACCTATAATAAAAATGCTTAAGCCCGAATATAATATAACGAGGAAATAATAGTACATAATATAATAAATTATATGTTGAGGGGATTGCAAACAGACAGTTTTTTTCACAATATACGATTCATATAATACAAAGCTTGGCTAGTTTACTATTTTTTTAACTCGTTATTCTATGTTTATATTTAAAAATATAAGTTCAATTAGTACAAACTACAAAGCTTTTTTTTATTTTATTTTTCAAGTTACTTTTTTAATAGAAAAAAAGTATCTTAATTTAGTTTAGATCAGTCATATTTTTATTTTTAACTTAATATTTACATTTATATGCCAATGCACAATAAGAATATTTGATAAAAGTATGTATATACAAAAATAGAAATACATATCAAAGTAGTTGACAGAAAAAAATATAACAGCCAAGGAGGCCATCCAACGGGTGTTAATTATTTCGGCAAAAATAAAACTTTTAATTTCAGCCGGGAGACAAAAAAACAATTAATCATTTCGTCCAAAAAGTTAATGTTTAAGTCCTATTGTTGCCAATCTAAACATTCATTAAATTTGTGGGCGTATTATTATTTTGATCACATAGTACATGAAATCAGGTACGTAACATATTAAACATAAAAAGTAATAAATTAAAAATTAAAAATGACAGCAAAAAATCAAATTTTTGTAATATAAAAAAAAACAAGCTATAATTATTATACAGAGGGGGGAAAAAATCGATTTCAATTGTGTCGCTCACTTTGAACAAATCCAATCAAGATGAGCAGTCCGTCTGTGCGGCTAATTGAACACAGCGCTTGGTGTATTTTGGTTTGAGTGTAATAATTTCATTAGCAAATCGGTTTCCACCCGGGAAAATGAACAACAATTAATATAAACAACACAGATTCTTAACACAGCCAAATAAGTGGTTTAGTAGACTTTTCTTAAAAAAAAAAAAAAGGTCACAGTAAAAACACGACAGATAGTGCCATTGATGCCTGTATCTATTTCATCGTTACATTTTCTGAGGACAACATTTGCAATTCAAAATAATGTTTGCAAAATTTGGTGCCAATTGGTCAAAAATTGTGGATTTGCATAGGCAAGTATGCATAATTTAGATAGATAATTTATAATACATAACTTATAATATCTATATTAGCATACTATCTATTAAAGTATATCCGTCTATCATGGTTACCGTTTTACTATTGACGAAATATCCTCAACAATTGTTTTATGTCACAGATGGTCAATATTATTACTGTAGTATATTAACCTTAACATTATACTTTGCCTCTTATATAAAATATATCTGTTGCTTATAACATTTTACATTTATATCTAATAGCTCCTATTGGTCTAAATTATAAAATATAATCCATTAGGCACATACAAATAGAAAACTATATCCAATCATAATAATTAATATTTTATTATCTTATGATAACCTTATATATTAAGAAAAAAATATTAGATTTTGGAGGGCCAAAGCAAAATGCATGTGTGCCACCAAACAGGCACACAGCGACCTATATCGGGCTATATCGGTTGAAAAACAAAACCCTTTACGAGTCCCGAGGAATCTATTGATATAATTTGTATTGAAAATGGTTTAGTCATCTTTAAGTTTATAGAGGACAAAGAGAGAAATAAGTAATGAAACTTTCATATTTAGGTATATATATTTAGATAGGTGACTATAGTAGACCACCCAGCAATGCTTCGCTATTGATAGTTTTCAGTATATATATATTATATATTATATATTATAGATATATACTGTTTTTACCGTTACAGTATTAAACGAAAAAGATTTAAAAAATATAAAATAGTATTAGATTTATTTAATTATTTTAATATTTACACAATTTACATACTGTACAAGACAAATGTAGGATGATGATTTTTTGTAGATAAAATTAAATTTGAATAAGTTTATAAGTACTTTGAGTGTAAAATATTTTTGGCCTTTGCATGTTTTGTAAAAATAGATTAATTTTTTGATTGTTCTACTCATGAGCATGCGACATATATAATTGCCCGTGTGTAAAGCATGGATATTCTAGATTTAATCCACACACACACTTGAAGTAATTGTTTAACTTTCGTGCGCCGCGTTGCCAACACACCTTATCCATTTTGTCAAAGTCTACACTTGGATGAAGACTGTAGTCGTAATTAAAATTGAATTGAAATGCTCCAAGTCGATGTGCACGATTCTTGAGATAGAATAGTTCTTATTTGTTCGGATTCGATTCTTACTGATCGTTGGTCTTCTGACTACAATTCACGTGATCAATCAACTCGTAAACGATCTGCTTCGTTCCTCCCTTGTTTGAGAAGCTCGTTGATTTGTGTTCCGCTAGTAGATAACCAATGATACGAATTTAGGAGGCATGATAATGAAAATAAAATAAATAGATTAACAGACAAAAAAAAATAAATAGAAATAAATGACGATTGACGACATTAAACGTGAAATAGGTCTAGTGAGCAAATTATAGAAACTATAATGATAACTAGGTACTTTATCACCTGAAACCATTGAGAATCTATAACTAATGATTATTAAAAGCAAAAATTTCGATTTCCAAGTGCCGAAACAAAATGTATGTGTGAGCCACCCTTTAGCGACCTATATGTGGGTCGAAAATCCAAACTACAAATCGTCCTATTGATTTTCAAGGAATTATTTGACACACATTTTATTCAAAATAGTCCAGTAGATTTAAGTCTAAGAGGATAAACCAGCAAACATTAATTTTTATATAATATGACGTATTTGATTATTATAATATTTATAAATTTAAATAAGCAATCGATTTTCTAACGTGAGTGCGTAGAGTAAATTATTATTAACTTAGCGACCTAGTGTGTATTGTTACCACGGTTATCTACTAGATAAGTAGAAGCCCAGACAGCATTTTGTAATGATAATATTATTATAGTATTATAATAACGTTATACTAATATTATTCGTTATTATAATGTTAATATTATAATAATACTAGCTGATCCCGTGCACTTCGTTACCCGTTAAATGTACAAACTGTATATGACTCAAAATTTGTTCAATGCGTTATTTAATATTCGGTGTGTGATGTTCTAGATTTATCTTAACTTTTCTGTTGCCCAGGATAAAATTCCGATTCACAGCAGTACATTATGAGGTAGGCAATCTACCTGCGGTAGATCGCGGACCCCGTGCTGTTGAACGTAAGTGTATGATTTAACTCTAATAAAGTATCAAAGTTATACCAAGTTTGACATAATACGGTGGATTAATATAATCAATTAATACATAATCCTAACCTAACCTAACCGTACTAAAATCCGACGAATAAAAAAAACCAAATTTGGTATTAATTTTAATCTTGTATTTTGTTTTTTTCTAGGTAAACTTGTATTACGGCCAAGGTGGATATATATCTATATATGCACCTTGATTACGGCTGAAGTTAGCCCCTTTGCGTTTTCTCGGCATTGAAATATGTGCAAAACAAACATAAATAGGATTAATTGAATTATTATAGTGATAATGTATTTTATGTATTTTATTATGTATCTTTGATTGAATACAAATACATATACATATACATTTAAATATTGGACTGTTTTACGAAAGCAATACATTTTATTTTTATTTATTATATCGAAAACACAGTGTATAGGGACCCGACCATCAGGGTATTGATAAGCACTACTATAAGCGCAGCGACGAGTACCGCAAAACGTGTTATCGCTGTACATACTATACAACATTTCTTAACCCTGTGACCCACTTGGGGAGGTGTTACATAGCAAATCGGGGGATATTTTCGTTTTTAATTGTCCGAGCGAGCGCAGCGAGCGAGTGACCCCGCTCGGTGACTCGGTGCAACAAAAATGCAATTTTCTTAACCCTATGACCCACTTGGGGAGGTGTTGCATAACAAATCGGGGGATATTTTCGTTTTTAATTGTCCGAGCGAGCGCAGCGAGCGAGTGACCCCGCTCGGTGACTCAGTGCAACAAAAAAAAATGCAATTTTCTTAACCCTGTGACCCACTTGGGGAGGTTTTGCATAGAAAATCGGGGGTTGTTCAGTCAAAAATACTTTTAAAAGTTAATATATAATGTAACAAGTCCCAGCGCATGCGCAGTATGTACCCGGATGGTCGGGTCTCTATACACAGTGTATCGAAAATATATTGTTAGAAACGTGAAAAAAAAATCTGTGTAAGTTAGACCTCTTATAAGTGAAATCAAAAAAACATATTTTGTCGTAAAACGTAACTTTTAATGCCATAGACGCGCGTGCCACGGAAACAAATAATAGAAAATAACCACATAGAGTGTATGTTGCTACGTGTCAACTATACACTACTGTGGCACTTAAGATGCCATAACTCCGGAATTATACTTAAGCACTGCATACAAACTTAGATAATAGCTGATTATCAGACATATATATTGATACAAATAATAATATTAATCAACAAACATGCCAGATTAACCAATAGCAACCAATATATAATACACTATTATTATTTTTATAATAATATAATTTTTATATATGTAACCGATAGCAACCATTTATAAACAAATATTTCTACCGTAAATTATCAAAATCCCTGTTTGACCACTTCTATTATTTTTTTCTGGACAACCCTTATGAAAAATAGATGTGTGTGTTTTTTTGAAAACTAATTTATTTGTGTCAGTGTACCTACAAGACAAGTATTCAAATAATGCTTAGATTTTCAACTTAAATATCTCTTCTGGTGAAAAAGTGAATCTAGTTGGTGCAAAAACCCCCCTAACCCCACATGGATACGGTACTGTAACTATATACAAATAATATTAATTAAACGTACCGGCTACCGTATTAATAATAATAATATAAATATAATATCCTTGGCTGACAAACTATCTCTGCTCAGAATCGTTGTTTGTATATAATGATATTATATCATTGAATTTAACAATATCCATTACAGTGACCCACTTACCTGATTTCCTTACATTTTGAAGCTTTATAATAAAATCTATCGCGGTATACTTATAATTAATATTATGGTCTATGGGATATTAATGTTATAATGAGTGAGAAAGATATCATTATCGAGTAAAATTCGCGAGTAAACACGATGAGCTGTGTTTTTAGGTTTGTGATAATTTTTCTGGTCGAATTACTGCTTCTCGTTTTGTTATTAACCTGGTTTTGTTACCTTGGACATTTTTTTATATCCTCAAGTTTTCATATTACAATATGCGTTAGGTAATCCACTAAAAATAGATGTAATGATCCAATTCACGACAAATATTACTTATATTTAACTCTTTAAAATATATTAGACTAGTGGAGCCCAATATTTTCTCATCGGTGTGCGGTATGCCACATTATCGTATTTTGGCATTAAAATCTTCGGGCCTTAAACTTTATAGTATTTGTTTGTACTTGTTAGAAAGGGAGGTCAAATAATTCGAAAAACAAATAAATTGGAGATTATTAAGATTGGTAATTGAAAACAATTCCATCTTGTGATAATTAGTAGTTATGGTACCTACTTTTCTAGATTTAATCTAAAATAAAAATTATATATATATATTCTAGCGATTGTGTAACACATTGTTAATAAAAACAATTGTTAAGTTCTGCTTTTATAAATTAAATAAATTAGCTTGTGGTTAATTATTAGATATTATATTATAATGTAAGTACTTACTATTATTTGTCGTAATATATTCGTTTGTAAGTCTCGTTTTATTATAGCATTATACGGAGTGCAGTAGTACATAATAATAATTATATAAATTGTCAAAAGGTATTATTTTTCATAGTGTATTAAAATTTCTTTGATGTCATATAATATATTTTTTATTTTTAATAATTTAAAAATAATGGAGAATGAGTTCTATGCAAAAACTAGTTTAATTATTTTCAACGTCTAACCAGTCATAACATACATATTATTAATAATATTAATTATAATGTTATAATTAATAACTTTAAATAGTCTTAGTAGAAACTATATGAAAAATAGAAAAAAAATTCAAATTAATAAAACGAATACTTATTATATTTAAATACCTACTAATAGAAATAAAATAGATACGATAAATAAATTACGTTACATTTATTATAGGTACATACAATTTATATCATGTTTAACTGTACTTATTTTGTATACCTAGTTTATGGTTCACCATTACTGGATTACATACAAATTTTACTTTTATATTTTTAAGTTATATGTATGATTAGTTAATATTTGTATTAGACAGTTGAGATTGAAGTACACGAGTTCTTGATTTTATTAAATCCCAGTCCAAATAACCGCCAATCAATAATCTAGAGCCTTGATATCCTTTTCTTCCGTGAAGTACTCGATGGTTGTCAAAAGTTAAAATGTCCCCTTGAAATAAAAAATAAAAAAGCGTTTTAAATATTATATATTATTACGTATATGCAGATAGGCTGCTAGGTTATGCATTTTTTAAGGTAAATATTTATTTTCTGAAAATGTATAAAAATGTATTATTTTAGTTTTAATTTATTGAGTGACGGCTTACATATTTAATATCATATTCGAAAACAAAATATTTTTTTTTGAAGATTTTTTTTAAAATCAAATTTCAAATGAGAATAGCTAATTAATTAGGTATTAGATATAACTATATGAGTATTTAAGATAATCGGAAAAGAGAGACACAGGGGCATGCCACAAAATATGAATTCACTAAACTTTAAATACTTTAACTTTATATGTTACAGACTACAATTAAGTTAAAGTTAAGTTAAGCTTATAATTCTGAGAAAAATATTCTGTTTGGAGTATGGCGTTTAAAATATTTAGGGACTCATTTAAAACTTAAACATTATGTGTTAAACTTTACCCTATTGTATGTCACACGTATCGTAACATTACGTCATTATAGAATGTGTTGATTAACATAATATAAAATAGATAAGCAATATAAGAAATATGTACCCGGTTTCATTTTAAAAGTGCTGATGATCTTTTCGTTGTACGCAATCTTTACAAATTTTTCGATTGCATCATACCAAATGTGTACTCTATCTATTGACACAGGAAATTTCGAATCTCTGTGATGCTCACTAAAATTAATTCTCTTGACATTCCCACAACTGTCTTCGCTATATATAAAAGTAAATATAACATGAATGTTCGATTAGTGTTTAATTAACGTCTATGGTAAAACTACAATGTTTAGAACATGCAAAATATCTAATTATACATTTTCAGTTAGTTATAATGAATTATGTATTGTACATCTTCGAGTCAGTGTGGTGTGTTTCAATTATGATTAGGTACAAAATTTCATAAAATATTTCATGTTGCTAAAAGATAAAAAAAAATTTTAGTTTAAAACTTTAATAGGAAGTAAGAAAATGTTTTAGAAATATTAGTACATTAATACACTACAAATTACTATTATAGTTTTAAACTAAAATTTTTTTTATCTTTTAGCAACATGAAATATTTTATGAAATATTATATAGTATAATTATCTATCTTATAGATATATTTTATTTGCATCATGATCGGGAACTGAATATTGGTAATCAGGTATGAAATCAGTGTGACCATCTAGTGACGATTTTATGAAACATGGCAAAAGACATAGCTAAAAAAATATATTTTTCAACATTTTGTTGAAATATTTCAAAGTGAAAATTTCATGTGAAATATTAGTTCAACTCATAACCCTAGTTTCCATAATTATTATGAAGGGGCAAAATACTGTTGATTTAGTAAGGAGTACTGTATAGGCAATATAAGGTACTATCTGTGTTTATATGTATAATATTATATTTTATTTTGATTACAACTCACACTAAATTATTGTTTTGAACAGTAGCTGCGAATAGAAAAAAAATATGGTAAAGTATAATTGTATCAATTAAAATAAACTTGAAGCTCAGTGACGTATACTGTTTAGTGGGGAAAAAACAAGCGTACAAATTGGCTATATCAATAATTAATTTAAAAAAATCGGGAAATAGCTATTCAGTAGCTATATAGCAGGGGTGGCCAAACCGCGACCCGCGAGCCTCATGCGTCATAGACTTTTGCGGCTCGCATTTTAACGTAACATTAGACGTAAATTAACGTAAGAGCCAAGATATAATATATAATAATATGACCTTTTATTTTTACATCTTGGTTCTTCAATTTTTAATTTTTATTAATATAATTGGTGGCTCGCGAGTCTCTTCTCACTGGCCACCCCTGCTATATAGTTTAGGTGTTGATTGTACCGCGTCGTTGAGGTTTCGTTGCTTAAGCAATACTATAATTATAGTAGATAATTAATAAATAATAATATGCGTTATACCTAGTTTCGAAAAGATTCAAGCTAATAATTATATTATTTTAATGAAATAAATAAAATTATTATTTTTCATTTAAATTTCAAATTTTAATAGGAGCCATAAATATCTAAAATACCTATATCGTTGTACCTTCGATTCATGGTTTCATTAAAAATTAAATTAAATAATAAGTTATTTACACTGTCTGACCGTAATTCTGTCGTCCAACCTTTAACCAACACTAATACCTACCTAGTTTATACTTCATAAACATAATAATAATATTATAATCTAAAATAAATTATTTTACAAAAGTCTACGACGGAGGCAAAAATAAATAATAATGATAATGGTTTTAACCGTTTCGACGTGGCACTAACCAAATTACGGGCGAGACGTAAACGTTATGAAAGTTGTAGCCGCCGTCGTGGCCGCGGTCAATCCACCTTACCGGCACCGAGGAAAGCGTCTTATAGCAGTCCTCGTCCATTTCCTTCAGACGATCACACACCGACAGCCCGTCGGTCACTTCGGATTCGCCGCCACTGGACTCGGGTTGAATGATGCAGTGCAGCAAAATCACCTAATTTCAATTAAACCGAATGTTGAATGGTCGAAAAGCTCATAATATTTCCATTAAACCGCGGCGCAGCGTAATAATAATGATAATATTATTATGTTAAAGTTTTTCCGTTCCATTTTATCGGCTTTACTTTTTGAAAATTACGGTGAGTAATATTATTATTCAATTAGTTTATATACATTTTCTTTATTAGGTATATTGTATTAAAATTTACGAGGATCTTGCGAACTTTTTTTTTTAATGATTTGACCTTACATAATATTATGATAATAATATCTTTAAAATACAATATACGGTAGGCTATCATTAAGTGGAACGGCAAAGC
>NC_042493.1:72533331-72563146 GCF_005508785.2 Acyrthosiphon pisum | reverse complement strand
GAAAAATATTAAAAATACATAGGCACAATTTTTTTTTACAAGCATTTGAAGTTAAAATGTTGACAAAATTTATCAAATTTAAAATTGAATAATTATTTTGTAGTTAAAAATTTATAAAATGTTCAACTTTTATATCTAAGGATTGAAAATTTAAAACAAGATTCCACGTAAATATTTAATTCTGTTATTAAAAATTCTAAGAAATACATAAGCACAGTTTATTTTTGTAGTAATTTTAATTTCAAATTTGGACGAAATTACATATTAAAAAACCGGGAATAACTATTTTAGCTATTTTGTTTAGAGTGTATAATATTATTTGTGGGTACTTGAAACTTCTAAAGTATACTATTATATATCTATGATAGTACTACTGTTTGTTGTTGATGTATAACGCGACTAACGCGTTACCTAATGGATATTGTGATACCTATGATTAATTTGGAATTTATTATTGATCCCTATTATAGGTAAATTTTTTTTGATACTATAGATAAGTATACCTATAATAGGTATGTCTAATACCTACTACCTAGTCTGAAAAACTGTCTCCGCTCTGAATCGTTTTTCTTATACAGTGATATTATATCATTGAATTCAAATTTAATACTATCCATTATACAGTGACCCACTTTTAACCTACTGTACAGCAGAGTGACATCCACTTACCCACCTTTTTTTTTTTAATATTATTATTTATTTCAATATTTTAGATTCTGAGATGAGCAATGAATGTGTTGGTTTTAGATTGATGCGTTTCTACTTTTTCAAATACAAATTGTTTATGTAATGTCTTGTCTTTCAACATGAATGAATAACATTGATTGTTATTTTATAGTGTTATTTATAATTTGTATTAGTATCTACATAATTTTTATACAATTTCGAAGCTTAGGATGATTTAAACATAGTTACGTATACATATAACGTGCCTACTTTAAATCTACATTAAAAGTAAATGCTATCAACCTAAGAAATATTATATAAAAAATACTTAGGATAAAATTGGACAATTGTTGGTAATTAATTTTTATAATTTATTGAATTTTTGTCTATAATGGAGTTTATTAATGATTAACAAGTTGCTATAATGTTATAATATACTTTTGTCTATTTTTGTAGCACGTCCAGACAAGGCCGCTCTGAAAAATCAAAAACTAAAAGCGGCTTAAATTGAAATCAACGTATTAACAGAATACACCTGTGTTATTATTATCTAGTCAATTTGAAAAATTAACAAATTTTATTCATGATATGACCATGAACATAATATGATTTATGCATATATGCATATAATAATTATGTCATTACATTTATAAATGTATGGATATGTATTCTAATTTTTATTAGTTATGTACTTATGTATAATATATTATATTTTTATCTGGAAATTTTTCATGTAAATCGATAAAATAATGTTTATATTTTTATTTGGTATAAGAATATTTTAACCTTCAACTAAAAACTGAAGAGCTGTTAAGGTTTTATGAAAATAGCCATAATGCGTTAATTTTTTAAAGACCAACAGACAACAGTACCTACCTTACAGCTATACTATTTGTGGTATTAATTAAAATTTGTTTAAATATGTACATATTTGATGTATACATATGTTTATTTATACCTGCCAGTTGGCTCCAATATTATAACAGCATAGATTGGAATGTTCCATAAAATCTAGCTTATAATTATTTTTAACATAAATATACCTATACATAGGTACATAGGTACATAAGCAAAACTTCCATTATAAACACATTTAATTAGTAACATTGGTAATCATTATAATAGATACTATCAACCTATTTAATTAATTATTATTAATGGATGCAAACATTTTCTATTTACAATACTTTATTATTTTGTTACCTATGTTAATTGTATGTTTAATAATTCCATTTGTTTTAAATACTTCCATTTTTATTAGTTTTTATTGTGCCGAACGAACTTATTTTGAATCTAGATTTATTGGAATTGGTATTTAGTAAATTTTTATACTTTTTATATAAAATATTTATTTTTCACTAAAATTTTAAGCAAACTATGTATGCATAAATTGTTATAAATTAAATAATACTTAACTACCTACTGCTGTGTGTGTTAAAACAATATATCTGTACATCTTTATAGTTATAATACAATGTTTTCATCTGATTCTATAAATATTAACAGTACCTATCTACCTAATTTTAACAATTTATTTTACAATTATATCTAAAAAAAAAAAAATGTTTATTTGTAATATGTTTAAGCATATACCTAGTATTAAATATAATATATAAGTGTACAATTTCAGAATAAACAATTATTTCAATCATTATATAGATAAGTAAAATTATTGTATACATATTTAAAATAAATTTTATCGGTTTATTGATTATTCCCTTCTATTAGGTACTATGTTGTGTAATAAATATATTATTATATTATTGGATTTGTAAAAGACGTACCAGTCACCTATGTACATTCTTCATAGTTTCCATGAAGTGATGGAATGCAGTTGCCATTTATTTAGTTTAGATTTTGGAAGTCTGCATTGCATGCTGCATGCACAAGACTTCTGGATAGGTGTAAAAGATTTGAAAGTGTTAAAGTCTTTGGTTATAATAACTGTTTTGTTAATAAACGAGTAATAAACCGTGTTTTGAATTCCTGTTAAACTGAGAAATCAAGATCTATAAATTTTTATATAGGTATTATAGATCTTGCTGAGAAATAGCTAACACATTGTATAGGCACAGTTATATTATAACATATTTTATGATAAGATATGTATTATGTATACTGGTAACGTGACAACAAGACTGGACGCTCTGGTGGAATTTGCAGATCTAGCGATAGTTAGTTAAGTAGGTACCTATATATAGAGACGACCAGGCAGAACCTCATTTTGTTATACAGAAAATACATGTAATTAGTTTTAATAATATTATATATAATTTGAAGATTTGTAGTGTGGATCATGACGTGAATGTTCACATCAATAAATTAAGTCATTAGCTGTGTTTACTGTTGATTCATTGTGTTCAACACATGACATATTTTGAAAAATACCATCAATTTATCATTATTATTGAATTTAGTACATAGTGGTGACCATATTTTATTAAGGATGGGAATATTGAGGAACAACAAGAAAAACAATAACCATTATCTTACAAAATATGTTAATTTATTATGAATAAAATATTTGTAATGGAAGAGAATTGTATTTTGATGGTAAATAGTGCAATATGTGTTTATTATAGAGATTATCATATTTTGTATGGTGGCAATAGTTTTTTCTTGTCTTCGTCAATATTTTAATTGTTTTTACTGATTTGGAAAGTCAACCATAAAAGCTATTAAACAACAAAGGTTTAAATAAACCATGGTTTATCAGTAGAGACCGGATTTATATGCACAAAAAGACCTCAAAATATGCTTCTAAAAATGCTCTAATATGCTACAAAATGTGCATTTATTTTTAAATATGCACTTACAATTGAATCAAAAACATTTTATTTAAAATTATGCAAAAAATAAGTATTAATTAATTAAGTAATAAAAGAGGTATATAAGGGTTTTAATAGTATAAAAAAGTATATTTTTGTCATCTTCACTAAGTTCTTCACCATTTAATGTTATTTATATTCAATCTATAAAATATTAGCCCTGATCGGCTTCCGTCGAACACTTGAACTCTATTATAGGAACAACAAATTTATTTATATGTTATTTATATATATATGTATATCATCTTTTTTTGGCAATAATGACAGGTCGTATTATTATCGATATTATTATTATTTTTTTTTTTTTTGAGAAAAATTTACAATCTATACCTTAGGCACAATAGGTAAATGTGGTACAGAATATACATATAAGGTATAAAAACAAATTAATTTTAATAATAATAACAGTTTACAATAAATTATATATTACATGTTACATTTAATGAGAGCAGCCACCCATTAATGACACTTTCGCTCGTTTTTTTTTTTTATTTCTATAATATGTATTATATTTTTTTTTTTTTTTTTTTATGAATATACTTAATTTTTTAGTACTTGATTTATACAAGCAAGTCACGGCACCATTTTCGTTTTAACCGTCTTGGAGGGTTTCCGGGGATAGTTGGGGTAGAGAGATTTCTAATGAGCGGATTGGGATGAGACGATGAAACGATTGTAATATCATTGCTAATTTAAAAAAATTTGATTCAGTCAATTGAACTTAGGAAAGATAAAATACTATTATAATCACCCCTATACCAGACATTGGTTTCTTTGAAAAAATATAGCAGAGAGGGTGTATATAACTGAGTGTAGCTGACATTAATAGGAGGATGATAATTATCAATAGGAACTATGGCATCCTTATTTAAAGATATAAAATGAGACTTAAAATTGGATAATATAAGATTAAATATTGAACAATAGCTATTGATGATTGTATTTATTTGAAATAGATTAAGAAATGCTAGGTTTTCCAAAAAAATAGCTTCAGGAGAAGATAGGTTTAAGTTAGCATTTAATGGTGCTTTATTTTAATTTGGTAAATTAAAATTACCAAAAAGCAGAAAATCATAATTTAGGCGAGAAGAAATTAGATTATTTAAAATAGAAAAATATTCATTATACAAAGAAGATAGAGAATTTGGTGGTAAGTAGATACGACCAACAATTACGTTTTTGTTTATCATTTTAACAGAGACAAGGCATAATTCTAATGATTTTATATGAATATCAATAAGTGAGAAACATATTTTTTACTGACTGCTATTAATTAAGACACCTCCTCCTCTGGTTGATAAGCTAGAAGCAGATCGATCACATCTATAAATTAAAAATTTCATAATTTACAAGACCAAGTTCAAGTGAGCTAACATTATTATGAACCAGGTTTCAGTAAAAGCTAAAATGTTAAAATCTAAAAAAAAACTGTAATGGTTTTCAATAAATTAAGTTTAGTATTTACTACTATTTAGACCTTTTACATTTTGATAGTAGCAGTTGAATATATTGTGAATTGAAGTTAGTTTTATGAATTAATAATTTTTGGAGTGTATTTGATCTATTTGATGATGAAATCCTGTTCTCTATTAGATTGACGGTTGAGAAGTTCCCCCGGCGAAGGTTTGACATGTACTCTTGTTTCGGTTTGATCTGATCAGAAGAGAAGCGAAGGTCTTTCCATGTAGAGTCTGACTTTAATTTATTTTGACTTGAGAATACTTGATAATTCAAAAATATCTTTTTGATCTGAAAAACATAATTTTACTAGCCGAGGTTTGGTAGTATTAGAAGAAGATTTATCCAGATGAGTGACATAATTTGGTTTTGTCTTTAATTTAAGAAAATCAAGTATGTTTTGAACTGTAGTGGAATCAGAACTTGTATAGGTTTAGTCATTTAGAGCTTCTGGTAAATTAAAGAGTAACACATTTTTCAGCTTTGATTGTCTGTCTATCATCTCAGATATTAGGTAATTCGTCATTAATTGAAACTGATGATTTTGTTTTTGACGATTTAATTTTCTTGTTGAGATGGTAAAGTACCTAATTGTGTGGTATTTTCCTGAATTTTACTAGTAAGAGCTGTTAATTTATCAGAGAGAGTATTGATTAGCTCCAAAGGCATAGGCGTGCGCAGACCTCTGAGTCAGGTATGGCTAAATTCAATCTGATCACCCACCATCTTACCATGGTCACACAAGAAAAAAATTATAGACATTTTCACTACAAACTTTTAAGTGACCCTTTTGTTGGTGACTGGAAAATGTAAGCAATCAGTTTTCATTATTTCACACATACAAAATTCATTAATATTGATTTAAAATTTTAACCAAATATAATCTGATAAAACAATTTATTCAAAAAACTTTCAAAATATAATATATAGTATTAAAAATTGTCAATTAACATTAATATTTATTTATTATTATAAATCATTCATGGTAAATCGACTTTAGGGCTATTAGTTTATGAGATAAAAATATTTAAAGTTTAAATGAGTAGAGTAGTGGACGTAAATTTCACGAGGTAACCTTGTAGGTACCACTGAACTCCGTTTATCTAAACTTTAAATACTTATAACACTCGCTTTAAATTTGATTTTTATGTATCGAAATACTTAAAAAAATATTCTGCTTTGGAATATTAAATTAAAACTATGATGTCATTAAAAAATATTTTTTAATAACAAAGTTGTTTTGTAAACGACTTGAAACTATGAAAAAAATAATTTTCAAAAACAATTACACTTTTTGATATTATGAGTGTTCAATTTTAAATGAATCACTCTGTATAGTCTCTCGGGTAAACATAAACGTTTTAAAAACTAAAAGGGCTATACCTCCTTTTAGTCATATCTTCATAAGGTACCAACCCATTAACGTATAAAAAAAATCTCAGGTAGGGCTAAAGCTCAATCAGCCATACCCATGCGCACGCCTATGTCCAAAGGCCAAGTAGAATCATTTTCCTACCAAAAAATATCCTGTTGAAGAAAATTTAATCATTTTGTCACAAAAGGTAATGATAGACACAAAAAATAAAAATAAAAAAATAAAAACTCACACCATTATATAATAAATACATTCATTGCTCCGCTCAAAATCTAAAAAAAAAAAAACACAAATTGTAAATGCAATATATTCATTCCCTCCGCTCAGAATCTAAATAGTTTACCGGAAAGAGCAAAGCTATTAACGAGATATTTACAATTTTAATTTATTTTTAAATTACTTAATTTGGTTATTTAATTAATATGATAGGCTGACAACGTTTCTGCTCAGAATTGTATTTTACATGCAATGATGTATCATTGAATTCATACTTAACACTTGTATTACATTGTTATGCTCAACAACTACTTTACAACAGAGAGGCACTTGTCCATCTTTTTATTTTAGTTTTATCTAATCATAAGTAAATAATAAGGTAGATATTATATTATTTTTTTTATATTGTGTCCTCCAAAAAGCTTTTGGAGACAAACCACTTATTTTTTAGTTGTACATTTATATTTTATCTTTTAAAACTGAAATACATTTAATATATATAAATAAACAACATAGATATCCACATATTCCATATTAATATATTATAATATTGGGTATTACCATAGTTACTTAAAATTAAATGCATAAATAAGTTTTATTACATTTTAGTATAATATATTATTATAAATAGATATAAACAAAAAAATGTTACCTATGAAATACTATAATAATGTAAAATATTTTTTAAAAAACAGCTTAACTATTTTTAAATGAATAATATAAATTAAATAAAATAGTTTTGTAACATCAAAATAAAACATAATTTAATTGTAAATAAGAAAGTTAAAATTACATATAACAATAATTGTACTGTTGAATTCATACAATAATTAACGTGTAGTTTAAATTAATTTTAACACACAATTTTATGCTTAAAAATATTCAATGGAGTTATTAAGTATAAAACAAAATTTTCATATTTGGCTATATATACATCTTAAAGGAAAAAAAAAATTAAAAATTTTTAAAAATATTATTTAAAATATGAGTGTAAATAAACCTATATTATTAGATTAAATAACAAAATATGACTTTTAAGATAACAATGATATTTTATTTTCAATATCATGTCCAACCTCCTGATTTGGTATTGTTACATATCCCATACAACTGCCTGTATTATTGAATATGTCTAAAACCATTATTGAAGTTGAATTACGAGTCAAATACCCTAAGTCCAACATGAGATTGAAAAAATAATCCAATGATTTCTTAGTAGGGGTTCCAGATGCTGCAATAATTGGAGGAGGGGTTGGATTAGTTTTTCTTGCTGCTTTATGGTATAAGACAACCATCACAAATTCATCAATTAGTAATTTTTGCATTACATCTTTAATAATTGGATTCGAAAAATTGCAAAAAACATTTCCAAAGTCTCGCCAATAGTTGTCAAGTCTTTTACATTTTAAAACATTTAAAATTGACCATATGCAATATATTTCCTTCTTCGTTGTTGTAAGATGATCAATTTTATTATATGAACCATAATAATCTTTTACTTCTTTAATTGTCATTGAAATATGTTTAAACTCCGGTTTGTTGAAAAGATATTCCAACTCATCATCAGTTAATCCATAAAAATCAGTAAACTTATGTAAATTATAGAACGGTTGTATTTGTACACATGAAGGCACTATGCTATGAATAGCATATCCAGACTTCCCGGTCGCAAACGCTTTAAAAACTAAATTATTGCTTTTTAAAAATGATAAAAATTGCCTCAAAAACAAAATAATAAGTTTATAATCTTTTAACAAAGTCTCCGTTATTGTAACTGTCTGTGTAAAAAAGTCGATTTCATCAATTAAAACAAAACATGTCTTATCATAATGAACTGTTAAATATGTACACAATAATTTAAGACCAGATGAAATGTCTTCTTTCTTCATAAGCTTTTTGTAACTTGCATCATCACACCATAATTTACATAATTTTTTCTGTTGAATACTCAGTTTCGAACTTTTCTGTAAATAGCTATGTAATAAAAATGATTTGTGAATTATTTCTTTACATCCATCAAGAACACAATCGTACGATATGATATCATTTTCGATCTGACAATTGGCATATAAAACAGGGTATTTTCCCAAATATTTCTCCATTATACTTGATTCTTTACTAATATTTAGTTTTTTAAAGACTTCATAGTTAGACGTGTCTGTAACTGGTTTATCAGTCTTTGCCTTTGTAAGTGGTTTTCCCAGAGAGTCTACCTGAATTTCCAAGAAGCATTTAAGCATAGTTAAATTTGTTGATTTTCCATACTTGCGAGGAGCCGTGATAACTATTCCTTTGGTTTCTTTGTGACAAAAAACTTCTTTTATCATCAAAGTTTTATCTACAAACGCTGTTGTTTGAAGAATTTTGATGAAATCAGACGACGAAAAATTAAAAACTGTATCTTCTTGAATTGAAAGTATCTAAACGTGGAAAACTCATCAATAGTTTGTAATTTGTATTAAAATTTTAATTTTTATAATTTGTGTAATTTAAAACTTACCTCTATGTTCCTCATGATACTTTCGATTGTTACATCACAACTCCTGCAGTTGGTGCAGCTAGTCATTACCTGAAAAAAAAAAAAAAACAAATACATATTTAATATACAATTTTATTTAATAATAATTATTTAGTAAAAACTAAAAGTAAGTCTTTTACTAGAAAATATTTTTACTGTTATGTGCCTAGGTGATATATGTACTTATTGCTAGTACAAAATAAAAAAAATAAATTAACAAATCATTAATATTTTTAGATTTTTTTTTTAAATTTAAATTACCTATTAATGGAAATATATCCATAAAATACTAGGAACATAATTTTTTATAAAAAACACTAGTCTTATCTGTCGATTTTGTGATAATTCACATTTTATTATGTCAATATTCTGAAGATCATACATTATACTTTTTGAAAATTAGAATTGGGTATTGGCACTTACCTCTACTTCGTTGGTGTAGTATGCTATCTACCGTAGAAAGCTACCTACCTACCAAAAAAGTTTACGAGGGCTTATCATTTTTGAATACTGATTAATAACAATTTACATAACTAAAATGTACTTAAGAGGACGTCGCACCAGCATATGTTGTCTCCGTCTTACACGTGTATAACATACCAAATTTTATGCTCAGCAAATCACGTTTAGCCTTGTTAATTTTAAAATTATTAGAGTGATTTGATCTCTTATAAAATATTAAGTAAGAATATTATATAGGGCATCTCATCGGTTTTTTGTAATATTTCAATTTCAAATTGATTTATGAGTATTAAAAGATGTATAAACAATTTACAATTTTAAAATACTCATAATTCACTTAAAAATTGAAATATAACAAAAAGCCGATGAGATGCCCTAGATAATATCCTTACCTTTAAATTTTATAAGAGGTCAATTCTCTCTAATTTTTAAAATAACGGGCCTAAACGTGATCTACTGAGCGTAAAATTTGCTATGTCGTACACGTGTAAGATGGAGACAACATACGTGGGTGCGACGTCCTCTTAATGTATTGATGGTCATCATTGTAAAGTATTTTAATTTATATATTATTATGCTGTGTTTAAGTTATTCCAGAGAACTTCAAACATATTGAGCATTGTTGAATTATGTTTCAATTTATTGACCGCCACCATTCTCTTTTGGTCGGCGGTCTAACATCTCTGTTGCTTAACAAAGCGAGGTAGAAGGACACAACACAAAATAAAATAATTTAATATCTTAAAGTAAGTTATTTTGGGGTTTTTGGATATTTAACGGTGATTTAGCAGATAGTTACCAGTATAATTGATATTTAGCTATTATAGTATTGTATGACCGACGACTGGACGACTATTATAATATGTTGTTTATCTTAATAACTCAAGCCAATGGTGGTTTCCCGGAATAAAATTAAATAAAAATAAAACACAGAAGAGTAGGTATGTCATATTTTCCTGTAGGTAGCATACTACACAAGCACCTAGAATTGTTTATGTTTTTTTTTATCATAGTATATTTTATAAATGACATCTTATGGACATCCATGTTATTGCCACTTTATTTCTTTATTCAAACATAATTTTGATAGTAAAAATGATTTTAAAGAATATAATATACTCTATTCACATAATAACCATTATAATTTCTAATATATTTATTATTTATACATTACAAGTATTTTTTTTTTTTTATTTAGATCTTTTAGGTACAATTATTAGTTTCAAGCATTTTAACAATGAATCAATAAGAATAATAATTTATAAGAATGATATTAGTCATTAGTCAATAATAGAATTTAGATGATTAAGCATTTATGAAAACAAGAGTTTCTGCAAAAAGAATGTATGTTTTAGGGAGGAAAGTATAACAGTGTTGAAAGGGATATAACCAGTAGTGCTTAGGATGTGGAGGCCTCTTAAACACGGAAATTCAATTATTGAATAGTGATACTAGGAGCTAATTTGTTTAATTATTAATAATAAATTATTTTACTACTTATACGTTTATTTAAAATAACAGCATAGTATACTTAAAAATTAACTTTTCAAGCCTTTGTTTGATTAAATAAAAATAATTTATCTATTTATTTTTTTTTATGTCATGATAAAAGTGTAAGACTTTGGCCCTCTAACTTGGACGGACATTGGGAGGGGGGATATTGAATTAAATACTTACAATGCTATTTGAAACTTTCATAAATTTTGGCTCAATATCATCATCAATCGTGAAAAGTAAAAAAATTGTGTTCCACATGTTGTTGATACGTTTAATTAAAGTGGAAACAACAATATTGATCACTGCGCAACAATCTTTTGCTTTCTTTTTACTCTAAATTAATAAAATAATTTAAAAAAATCATCCAGTATTAATAAAGGTACCTGGTTATATAATAGGCAAAGCTTACTTCAATATTCTTGAGGAAAGCATCAAATATTTGCAATTCGGCTTTTAATTGAGTCATCATGTCAAGTCTAGTTGCTGTTCCTTTTGCAATTTTAGTATCAAGTAGTATACGTCTATCATTTGTGTTTCGTAAACGTCTAAAAAACATTTACAATTATTATGTTAGATAATGTATTACGTATAAACACAGCACATATAAGTACTGTAACTTACTGTAATGAATCAGTATTATTAATAGACATGCTAAAACATCCTTTGAAACCCTCAAATTTGCTTCCCATATTGATGTTGATAATTATTCTATATACAAATGGAACCGAATATATATATATATAATCTGTGTATAGATGTTTCAAAGCTGATTTGTAACGCACGTCTGAAACCAATTATACATTTGACTATTGAGTAACTGATTTACAATGGATTTAAAATTGACCTGCAAGCCTAGGTGGTCGAGAATAGTTTGAAACTGATTTCTAATCAACTTGTTTCAGGCGACAAGTGTGGCGGCTACCTCCTATGCTACGTATTATGTAATTTAACTTAAATATCAAACATCAAACGGTCGTTTGTGGATATATGCATCAATTATCAAGTTTGTAAAACAGTCTCACAAGCTGTGTGTATATGTCTGTGTGTTAAGAGAACGTATGAACATTATTTATGTTTGTAGGTGGGTTTTTTACAACAGATCAATTTGTTTAGCAAGTTTTGCGTACATAATATAACGTAAAATAAAAATGCTCATAATTTATTTAAAAACTGAACTATCGTAAAAAACCCACATACAAACACAGACAATGTTCTAAACATGAAGTTTCATAATACCTAGGTCGATTCACTCTAATTTTTAAACTAACGAAGCTAAACGTAATCTGCTAAGCGTACATTTTATATGTTACGCACTTGTAAGACGGAGACAACAAATGCGCCCGTGTTACGTCCTCTTAAGAATTCGATAAACGAATACTTAGATATCACCACAGTATATACACACTGTTTAATACTTAAAATTATGGTGGATTAGTATCAATTCACCTAGATATTATATTCTGAAAATCAGTATCTCACAATCTCATATAAAATCATTTACGCCACACCCGTAGACATTATACATACCAAATTTAAAATGCAAGATCGTAGTTAACGTAGGTAAGATCACAATTCACAAACAACGAAATACGACTGCAGCTACAAAGGCCAAATCTCGAGATTTTAATGTTTACGGTTTAGTTTTGAGTGTTTACGTTATCGACGAGTCGTTAGGTTAGCGTCGGGCGAGTGGCCTCTGCGGCTCTACTGCGCATGCGTATGATGCTCCAGTTACAGTAAATTATAGTAACAGTTTTACCGGCTACCTAGTACCATGACTAAATAAACATTTATTTAGGTATGACTAAATAAATGTTTATTTAGTCATACCTAGTACTATTTTTATCTCAATACTTTCAGTCGCCCTGTGACTATAGTAAATAGTGAGCACTGAGCAGCGATCTTCACGCGCCAAGTAGTTATTATTCATCGGGGCCCTTCCAAATGTTTTTCCGCCTAAAATTATTTCAAACAATGCAATGAAGACTATTTTAATTTTTTTTATTCTTTCTAACAATAATAATAGTATTTAAAAAAAATAATATTATTCCCAGAATGCGCCGAATCACTATTGAATAACACTACAATACCACCTAACATTTTTAAAATGCGGGCCAGCTGTTCCCATTTTTCCCAAACGTAAAACCACTAAAAATAAGAAAAATGGCCACTTGAGTACTTGACGCATGAAGATCCCGGCTCACTCTTCTTCTCTTGTTCTATTGGAAATACGAAAGACAAAATATGAACAAAACATACTCTGGGGACAATTTGTACCTTTCGATTTGGAATATTATATGGATATAGTAGCAGATTGGTTATTTTATTTTTCTAATAAATTAATTTTGTTATTGAAGCTTTATACGCGGGTCAGTACAATTTCTACTAATATTATCAAATACACTTCACTTAAAGTAAATCGTATACGAAATGTCAGAAAAATACATACAAGCTAATAATTGTAACCAGATTCTATTAAAAAAAAAAAAAAAAAACATTATTATAAACCCACAAGCTTCCTTGTTCCACTCAAATCTAAAAAATATATAGTTATTAGGCAACTTTACTATTATAATATAAATAAAAATAATATGTTATTTAAAAATTACTTTTGTGTTGGTAAAAATGTATAGTCCATTAATTTTTGTTATTATACCTATATTTGTGTACAAATATATATGTGTCACAAAATTCAAATAACCTATAATTTTAATAGCAAAGAACTTAAAAAAGAAACTGTAGAAACCATTTTTAAATACACCTTTGGTTTAATAGACTTCTAAGTCTGTTAAAATGAGAAGGAAAATGTTAGTACCTGTAGTTTAGTACCTACTCATCAAAATATATAAGGAACCTAACTAGTGTAGTAGGTAACTAAAATAATTGAGGACAAAACTAGTGTATAATAGGTACCTGATTAGCCTCTACGGTACTTGGGACCCAAGTCCCAACTAGGATATGCTGAAAAATGGAACACGATTGCGCTCTATGAAATATGGGTCTTGTCCTTATAACACTTTTCCAATACACAATTTAATTGAACAGTCTGACATGGTTAACTCGAAGTTAAAGTTAACCAAGTCGGACAGTAGGTAGGTACATTTAAATAGTGTATTAGAAGATATAACCATATTCCATGGAGAACAATCGTGTTGCGTTTCTTACATGTAAAAAGGTAAGACAGGCGCTATCTCGTTTCATCAATCTAGATACATTGTATATAATATTATCCCCATCGCAAAAAATACGAAATAAGGCGTGGTTCACCGGTGCGCCCTCTATGGCTCTATACGTTACAGGTTATGAGGTAAATGACCAATAAATAAAAATAAAAACTGGTGGTACGTAGACTAAGTCGTAAAATGTCCAATTTTAGGATGGAAAAGCAAGGCATATACTATACACAAATGTTATAAAACCGAAAAAGTTTTTGAACATATGTAATATTATGTATTTTATCAAGCATTTAGCTGTTAGAATAGTTGTTGTTAAACTCGAATATTACTGACTATAAAATATCGTATAAAATCTAACCGAACAAAGTGAATCACCCCACTCAGAAATTTGTTAACTGAAAAAAACCTTACTACGGTAGTAGGTACCTATTAAATACCTAAACATAAAAATAACAAATAAGACGCCCACTATCGGTGTTCAACACATCTATTTGCCTATACAGAGTGATCCATTTACCGTTTAACCATCTACTTTTCATGTAATAAGTGTCTTACTTTAAATGGATCACCCTGTATAGTGTATATAGATACATGTATCTACTGCTAAGGCTTACTTTGATGTTTAATATTGTATCATTTTTATATATACCTACCTGCGTATAATATGTAGTTGTGTCACTTATTGCGTTGAATGGGAGAAACCGAGAAAAACGAAACTATCTTAGGTGGTGGCGATTATTGTTGATGACAAAGGCGACTAGTGACTACGATCTACGACAGTGCAAAGAGAAGCTACACTATAGAAAAGAATACTGCCGCCTGTGGTGACTGGGGCGAGTGTCCAGCTTTGTGTGGACAACACTACCGCCCCCGACGTCAGAACGTTGAACAACAGTCGTAATAATATTATATAGGTAGGTACTGCTTTCCTGAAAATACTTGCCGAAAACACTGGACCGTGATCACGGGGTGCTACCACAGCATCATTTTTGATAGAAGCAGTTTTATTGTTTGTCGATGTGGCAGTTGCAACTTGCAGGTAGTAGCAAATGCGCGCGCACGACGCACCCTATACAACAACCACCAGCCGTCAGTCCCAAACGCCGTAACACAGTTTTATTTTATTTCAGTGGGGTGGGAATAAATGAGATTCGGGCGGCTCCGTCCAAATACAAAAGATCAATAATGCCCGAAAATAACACACAAGTGAATGCGCATGCCTTGTAGTGTTGTAATATTATCTATGTATATAGTATGTGTGCACACTCGTAGCAGTGGAGAAAAAGCGGTTGCCAAAAAAATATTGTGTTGTCATTACAGGGGCGTATTCAAGGGAGAATGTGGGGGGTCAGATCCCCCATTAGCCTTTTTTTTTAATGTTATAAATTAGTGTTCTTAGTGTTAGCTAAGGCGTTACAATAGGAAACAAAAAAATGGCTAGGATTTTTGTAAATTTTTATTTCGTCACATCCAACAGGCGGCACTCTACTATATTATACACTAATGACTAGTCAGTAATCAATAATCATAAATTATATATAATTATTATAAAAATAAAATATGACAGACCGACTGTCACCGATCACAACACTGCAACGACGACGCCCGTACTTAGTTTAATATTGTTTTCTGATCTCCCCCTACAATAAAATATAAGATAAATTATATAATTTATTTTTCTTAAAAAAACTACAATTATGTACATAATATATTTCCTATACAGAGTTATACGTATAACTCTGTATAGGAAATATTTTCTTACATCCAATAGATCATCATTATTATTGATTTTCTTATTAAAATACAGGCCTCAATATACATTACTTACCTTTACAATTGTGCGAGTACAAGCTATTTAAAAATACCTTCCCTTTTCCTCCCACAATATTCATTCCTAAAGTTAACAGTTATTTAATAGTGACAGTTTATGGAAGCAAGTAGTGAACATCTCAAAATGTGTATTTATCAAAAATATCAATTGATATTTGATATGCCTGTAATAGCTTTTCGTTCAAGTCATATAAGTTCTTTAATTGTTGTCGTGCTGTAGGTTAATTTGAATTATGATTATATTATGTTGGTTCAGAAATCATATTGCAGTTTTTATTTGCAGTTCCCTTCCACCATTGTACTTAATTTTCAAGCATTTTATGGTAACCGAAGTACCTACTAAACTGATAGACGTGAATTATAAAAAAATATTTTTTCAAGCATAATGTGGAGCTAATTATTTATTCTATTTTAAATCATTGACTTCACGAACACTTTATAACGGAACATGTACTGAAAAATATATAGCACTGTGCAAAATACTTTGTGTTATTCTGTTCAATAATAATATCCGATACATCTGTAAAATGATATATCAGATGTTGGTTTTTCAAAGCATTCAGACATTCATCGTTGTAAAATGTAAGTAGGGCTCGGAAATTGTTTGGCGACAACTTGACATCACCAATTTTATCACACTGATGCGCTATATTGCTATAATAATATTAAGCTTAAACAATATGAACAATATTATTGTAACATATAATATTAATTATAGACTCAACTCGGTCACGAGCTCACGACTATTATGGCAGGTAAGAAGAATAATATGATCGAGTTGCGTCCCAGTATTGGACGCAAGTTACTTGTTTAATTTACTACCTGCAGAATATATACCTTTTTGGGGGACGCAAGTACTGCCAAGTAGTATGCAGCCTTAAAAATTTACAAAAATCTTAGCCATTTTTCCTTGTAATGTTTTAACATTAAGAATACTATTTTATAACATTTAAAAAAGGTGAAGACTCCCACGGACAGTGTTCGATCCTTTCGCTATTTCAAACATGCCGCCGTTTTGACTACCAGTCCGGTGACCACGCCCGATAAGTCGCTATGTTGGTAACATTTGTCCGGGAAACGACGCTGACGCCGCCGCCGCTTCAGAAATGTTTCTGATTGGTCGCCGAATTTTGGTTTCGATCTTCGGTACAACGGGACGGCGTGCCGCGTGCGTGCGTCTGGGAAGCACAGCTGATTTTATATTGTTGGCGTCTGCCATCTGGCGATAGAAACTAGAAAGTTATAAGCTAATAGGCAGGGGTACGACACACCGTGAATTGGTCGGATCGGGCGATTGTCGCCTTGAAAATGGTCTGTAGAGGGGCGTGGCATACGTGAAATAGGGAATGGTAAACAAGCTGACCCCGCGTAACGTATCCCGCCTTAGTCTTGGAACCGTTTTCATAATATTGGTAACCATGGGTCTAACATCATGTTAGGTATTATCATGTATTATCAACCAATACCCCAAACAGCTGATCGAGTGTCGCTTCTATATTGTTCTATGATATAGGGCACGCTGTGTATAATATTATGTTCTTTTTCCAGTGGCACGCATAGATATTACAGAATGGATTAGGCCATTTATGATTATGACACGGGAATGAACATGAAATCCAAGGTGGTTGAAATAATAATTATTTCATCCATTAAAATTTAATCAATATTAGTTGAAATATATCTGAATACAGAATGAAATATTCAGTGGCGTCATTTGGGGTGGGGCAACTGGGACATTTGCCCCAGTATAGTATTTACATCAACCTTAAGTCGGCATATTTACCACACGCCCCTCCCCCACCCGTTAACCACTATGGCACTATGGTATGAGAATCTGAGTAAAAAAATTTAGAGTCGAAAAGCTGTGAAAAATTGCCTTAGTCTAATGAAAACTGAAATGATGCCACTGAAATAATTTATTCTGTAATGAAAATATAGGTCTTATCACAAATAAATTTGTGTATAGGATATATAATATTAATTATATATTATGATTTTACTTTTGTTAGAATGAGAGGCAATAATAAAAATTGTCTTCTCTCTTCCCCATTGCAACACGCATCCTTCTATATTGTTATTACTTATTATAGCCATTATAAGCCTACCCATTCTTTAATATAATATATGATGGTGGCCTGTTACAGACCACGGTCGGCCAAAAATTGATAAGCTTTCTATCGCTAATACCAAGGTGGATTTATAAATCCACCCTGGCCAATACTATAAATTCGGAATTCTGTGTTATAATATTATGCATATTATACCATGAACTAAGATAATATTATCATACATGGTATATACGACGGACCACGGAATAGATAATATAGATGGGTAGTAGGTGGTATAAACCATGAACATAAACAGTAAATATCTGTGCCTGCCGTTGAGATGTCTACAATCAACATTTGTCTGGCGCCCGATTCCGATATATCGAAAACCTAAATAGTAAATTTCTTTTTTTTCTTGCAAACTGTGCATCACTTTAATATTTTAATTTAGAATTTTTTTTTTTTTTTAATAAATATCGTCATATCCCGACGTCTGTTCCTCCTTGCAATCTTGCCACTTCAATACGTTACTCACTGTTTGAAGTTAAAACTGTTGAATGTTGATTATTGAAGGTTTTGTTATTAAGCCCTTAAGTTCATTTAGATTGTACGTAAATACGTAATAGGCAATAGCGTCGATTATAATTATTTTATTAACTATTATTTCTACCTATCATTCATACAATTTCGAATTTCTTTTGTTTATACAATGTTCACAAAGTTTGCGGAAAAGAATAAAGATGTTGTTATAAGACTTAGATTCTACCGGCTTACAGCTCTTAGTATACTTTCTTGGTCCTGGAGAAATCATGGTCACCGA
Source organism: Acyrthosiphon pisum (assembly GCF_005508785.2). NCBI lineage: Eukaryota > Metazoa > Arthropoda > Insecta > Hemiptera > Aphididae > Acyrthosiphon > Acyrthosiphon pisum. Next base: position 72,544,252 of record NC_042493.1, on the reverse strand, counting down.
AAAAAATGTACAAGTAATAGAATATAATAGATTCGGTTTTAAATTATAATAGACAACAAAGTTATTTATTGTTTATTTCTCAAGATTTTGTTTCCAGTGGCAAATCTCTTACAGTTAAACGGTACACACTAGGCGTGTTGTGATATATTACATACACGACTGCACCCTGCAGATTGTATTGGTATAAATGCGTTAGCTGATTTTACATAGCTGCACAAAATTATTAACAAGTTCAGAATTATATATTCACAAGCACTTTTCTTATGAAGTATTATTTGTTATTATGATTCTATAAGAAAACTATATATATTATTGTTGTATTTTGATTCTTAAGGACGTGGTTAAGCAACCGTGACAAGTTTCCAGTTATCCAAGATATCCAGTGATGAACTTACAGTTCCATTTGAAGAAAAAGTAAGGAACTAAAATATATTATAGTTATATTTTAGGATTAGAGAAGGGAAAATTAACTTACTTATATAGTACATTAATTTATAAGTATGTTTATTGTGGTACGATATTTAAATGTGTTATTAGTTGTGTAAAACAGCGGTCTCCAACCTACAGCCCATGGGCCAATTCACTGGCCCGCCAAGCTAATTAATGTTTTGAAAATAATATATTTTATGAAACATGAATTTTTACTATTAACATCAAAAAATAATGTATTAAAAAAAGTAGTTGTTAAAGACCTCTGCTTAACAATTTTCTTAAATGTAAGTTTTTTCTTTTAATAATATGATTCTTTATCAAACACATTTATATTTTATGTATTCATCTTTTTTAAGGTAAAGATTTTTGAAGGTTTCTCATTAAGTCATAAATACTTAACACTATAAGCAAAAATGTACTAATTATTATTATTTTTTTTTTTAAATCAAGGCAGATGGAAATGCACTGAATTATCTGTAAAACTTAATACTTCAACCAAGGATTTAAAGGATGTAGCTTTTGATGCCAAGTTCAACTTCATTATTCATGAAATTTTACAATTTTTTTCTATTACAAAAATTAAATTAAATCTTCATAATATTAATTGATTAATTACTTAATAATACAACAATAAAAAGCGGATATTTAGGTTCTTGAGATTAAAATATGATTCTAATATGCTCTAAAAAAAAAATCTTAAAATATTCTTTTAATAATCCTTTAATAAACTGATAAAATATTCTGAAAATATGATCTTATTTTACTTAAAATAATTTAAAAATCAATTGTATACCAGTTTCAATAGAAACATAGGATGTATGCCGGGGCATATTTACATGTTTCCTGCGTGTAGGACTGTGGAAAATAGAAGGCCTAAACAACTAAAATAATAACAATAACATAAATGTACAAGTATAACATTTAATAATATGCTGCCCCTCAAAATTTGCTCCTCTAGGCACGTGCCTATAGTGCCTTCATATAAATACGCCACTGGATGTATGATATATATATTGTATATGTTTACATTCAATTTAATAAATTTATAATACTTAGTTTTACCAACCATTGGAAAAGGTCACGTTTTCCTTTTTAGTTCATTTTCTCATATTTTTATTAAAATTCCATCTGTTGACATCTTTGATAACATATTTTTTACACAGGTTGTATACCTACACTTCATTTGTATTTTTTATAAAACAATATTTTACACAAGTCCTATACAGATTGTTAGTTATAGGTGAATAAAATGATTAGAGAATCAACCAACTTCAAAATAAAAATTTGAATTCAATCAACATTTATATACATTTTTTCTTATGCATATAATACACCAATATTAATATAAATATAAAAATTAAATTGAAACAATTTTAAGTGCATTTTATACTACAATGTTTTGCATTTTTCGACATTTTTAATTAATTTTTTAAGGTTTTTCACTGCATTAAATTAGCCTGGGTAATAAGTAATAACCATTAAATATTATGCAAATAAATGCAAAAAAAGATTTGCCATCAGCTTCAAACTATTACAATTCAGGAAGATTACTATCAACAATCTTAAAAAAAGTGGGCAAGTGGGTGTCACTCTGCTGTACAGTAGGTTACAAGTGGGTCACTGTAATGGATTGTGTTAAATTTGAATTCAATGATATAATATAATTGTATAAGAAAAACGATTGTGAGTGAAGACGGTCAGTGAACCTATGATATTACTAAGTATATTTGTTGATATTATTGTGAATAAATAAATGTATATAATATAACCTATTTAAGTGGAACCTTGTTATATATGTTCAATCCTTAGATATAAAAGTTGAACATTTTATAAATTATTAACTACAAAATAATTATTAAATTTTGTCAAAATTTTAACTTTAAATGCTTATAAAAAAAAAAATGTGCCTGTGTATTTTTAATATTTCTAAACTGCTATTGTAACAATATATCAGAAACCTTTTATTACATGTTCACGCATTATAACCCAACAAATAAAATGTTATGGACAATTATAGAAATAAATCTAAAAAAATTGAAAACTGCCAATGTCTGTAAACAGCTAAAAAAGTCAAAATATTAAAAAAAAATTATGGCGCATAGAAAATGAAAATATAAACATTCAATGAAATTTTCATGTACTATCTACAGTTATTCGTTTTAGAATTACAACAAAATAACAAAATTGCTACATGAGAAATCGAATGAATATCCAATCTTGTATAAATATGAACTTCAAACGCTTATAAAAATTTAATTTGATTTGCTTGTAAACATTTTTTTTTTGATAAAGGTAGATAAACTTATGAGGAATCTTGTATTACATTTTAATATCTTAGATCAAAATAGAAAAATGTTTATGAATTTCTAACAGTATAATTTAACTTTAATAAAATTATATATATATATTTTATTGTTTAGATAAACTTCAAAAGTGGTGTTGTTGGTACCGCAGTTATGACAAAATACAATAATGAAACTTACAAAATTGACGACAGAATTAACAAAGAAGTACGTAACTATAATAATTAATATTTATTATTGTAGACCTAAATTAACACAATATTGATTAGGTACTGTATTAGAAATAGAACATAACAATTTGTGGTGGCAGACAACCGATGTGGATTTCAAAAAATAAAAATCTATAAGATAATTTGGGGTTGAAGATACATTGGTTTACCTTGTTCCAGAATTATGCATTATGACTGGCTTGACCGATGCCACGAGGTAAAAAAATTGGTATTTTAATTAAAACCTTTTTTTAAATAATGTGCATTATCTTGTTTTAAATTATAGAAATAATTTCAAATTCATGAAAAGTATGGCCATATATACCCGTATAAATCCTATAGAACGCATGGAAAGGTTAACAAACATTGCTCATCAACTTCTTTCTATACCCGAAGTAATTGTTATTCGTTATATAGCTAGTTTTTTTTTTTTTTGTAATTTTGTGTTCATTATTATTTAAATCTAAGCGAATTTCTTGTATAACTTTTACTACACTTTACCTGTGAGCTATGAACTTAAAACACTACCCTCAAAAATAGTGTTACTTGGGTGGATGCGTATTATTCAATTATTATTTAATTTATTGTATACATCCATGTACGGATCGCTCGTGTAATCGCTCAGAAGATTCTTCTGTTATTTTTAGTTTAAACATCTAATCTTGTCAAATATTGAACTTGATTAAAAAATATAATATTACTTTTATTTTTATTTTTTGATATTTTTTTGTTGTAAAAAATTATCAAAAACTTTTATTTCATTTTGAAGCCTTGGCAATCACAATTTAAAACGTTATTGATTTTTAACTAGAAAATTATTTGCAAATTTTAGTGATTTTGACGAATTATATCAACATATTGTCTTATGGAAAATAGTAAAATAGTAAAATAGTTCAAGTTTCATATAAAACATTTAAATTTATAAGAAACCTTAAATTACAATTTTAAACCTCAGATTAGAAAAGTTAAAAGTGAAATGATTTTGTTGACAGCAATTTTAAAGAATAGAAAACACATCTAGTATATAGTGTAACAACCATAACTTGTATAAGCATATTATTTTATAGGAATTTGAACTAAGTCCCTATAAATTAACGATGTTCTAAGTCTGTTGACCTTGCACTTGTCGAGTTTGAATATAGATTTAGTAATAAAGTAACAAACAGGTCTAATCACGTATCACAAAGTTTCATTGATTTGTACATATACAGACAATGACACTGTCTCCATTCTCCGCTGTCCGTCTTACACTCCTCCAGTTCCTTATATCTTAATCTAATTAGGATAATCCATCCTATATAAAAAGTGCTTATTTGCAATTTCGGGATTTTACTTGTTTATTCTAATTTACAATCATAATTTAATTTCATAATATTACTTGTTCTATAAATACTATATTTTCTTATTGTTTAATAACTAATACATCTGCACTTATTAGTTATGTTTATTAATACTTGTTCATAACACCTAGCATTATTGAATATAAATATAGTGTATATAGTCTTTAAAAATATAGTGTGACAGACCATCTCAGTTCATAATTTATTGTTTTTCATATGATTTATCATTGAATTCAAATTTAACACATTTATTAAAGGTTACCTACTCAATAATGAAGTATACTCAACAATCAACATCTACCCCAGACAGCATTTTGTAATGATAATATTATAATAACTTTATACTAATATTATTATTAAATAAAAATTACCTTCTGGGTACCATAAAGTTGAGCAAGTTACCTACATTTTAAATAAGGTATTTATGTAGGGATGTAAGGAGTTATTGTTCGTCATATCATCAGAATTTAAAACGTTATATCTAGTATTAGAAGTTTAGTTGATTCGTATTGTTATTTTCAACCTAACCTATTTCTTCTTATTTTCACCTACTAATTCGTACTCTATGTAGTAGCTAACTTGAAATAGTTAACATCTGAGAATTTTTAGATTTGTACCATATAGGACATCTAATATATTCTTTTTGAGAGTATAAATATTATTGTGGATGGTCGGAAGGTTTATTCTGATGCTGCTCCCGGTTTGTTGTATCCGTGTCCGATTCTGCAGGTATCTACAACAATATAAGTACATTATAAATTATTTATGATATTAAATTTATATTACGTAGGTGAGATTAGGACCTAGTATTAGGGACCCAACTCGGATGCATGGGTAGAGGGATACCTAAATATATTAGTATGTTACCTATTAGCTTCTATATGAAGGCCCAAAGCTAGCCCATACTCAACCTGACAGCGACCCACTAATAACTTCCCCAAATAACGCCATTGGTTTAAATATGTTTAATAATTGATCATAAATACTAGTATTTATAATGATTGGTATTGGTAATTGGTATAATGTAAATTTTATATTCAACATTGATGCGAATAAAACTAAATTTTCCCTTTAGAACTCAATGCTCACAGATACAAATTTTACTAACATCCGACATATTACGGTTAATAGGTACACGCATCACACAAACGTAGGTACAGTACCTACACGCATTTTCACCCAAAATTTAAGTTTACCGTGTTTCTAGATTGTTCATTATTCGAATCATCTTCGTTCACATTCAGAAATTTTAAATCGTCTTCATCAATGACAGTTAATTTAGACTGATGCACAGCAATCATTGTGTAATCGTGTTTTTCAAGGTGTTCCATGTTGTGATTATGCTCTTCTCTCTCGTCACTGGTAGTACTATAGTTCTGAATAAAAAATGAATATATAATAATTATAAATTTTAAAATGCTTACAACTTTATATTACCCTTATATAAAGATAATGTACACAATCTATTTTTTAATTATATGTATAAAAATTAAAAATAACATTGTTTTGTATTCTTTATGTAATGATTGTATTAGGTATCTAGTAAAATTAAAAACACTTGTTTATTGTTTTTCTTATTGTTTAGTTAATAGTTACTGTTTAATTTTTTGATGTTAAGTATGGATTATGAATGCAAAAAAAAAAAAATTTAAAATTAAAATAAAATATGTTTAATAAATAATTTTGTTTGCAAATAATTTACGATAGCAAGTTTGTTTGTTAAAAATAGCAAACAAGTTTAATTTAACTTTAAATTATTTATCGTTTATTTATTTCCTTGTTGTATCCAATATTTTTTATAATTATTATCCATCTATACTACTTATAATAAATTAATAAAATTAGAATTACATTTTCTGAAATGTATATAGTTTTTTATTTATTTTTTTTTGACCTTTTAAACTTTTTGGGTTAGACTTGTGGGGACATTCTTAACTTCATAATTATAGATTTTAATTATATATAGATATTTGATAAAATTTAAACTACCTATACCTAGATAAATTAGGCCATTAGGGTGTGTGATTAATTACAAATTTTGTTTTGCAGGTTCAGGGAATATTTTAGGTTCCACACTGCTTACTCTCAAACGAAAAATGAATCATTAAACAATTATTTTTAGTTTAATAATACTATAATAACTGTGATATTACTGTCATTGTTATTGTTTATATCTCATTAGTATAATTTAGGATAGCATAGGAAATGTATTATTATCTGATTAACATACCTAATATATAATAATATTTTTTTTTGTAATGTGGATAATATGAGATGTGAACAATATTGTCTAAATGAACTGAACTGAACTGGTAATTGGTATAAAAACTTAAAAACTTAATTTATCCATTTCAATTGTAAAATTATTCTTGTAAGTTGGCAGTGCCAAAATTGAAAATTGTGGATCATACTATTTGAGGCCTATAGCTGAACAGGTAAAAAATATTATACTAATTATTTGTAAACAATAAATATAACAATTGAGTCCACGATTTAGGAACTAAAAACATATTACATATCTAATGGCTAATTGAGTCATTGAGCTTGTAATGTGTCTTATGATTAGATTTTGCTGGATAAAATTAAAAAAAATTGTGTGTGTAAAAATGAAAAATACCTACTAAAATAATAAAAAAATAAATAAACTTGATAAAAACCATAGAAAAATAAATTAGAGAAAAAAATGCAGTTGAAAATGCATTTAAAGTAAATAACAAGATTTGAATAAATACAAAATGTATCATATTATACATTTTTTTTATCAGCATAAGGCATTAATTTAATTATAGTATTTATTTAATATTTGAATCAACCAAATTATCAGAAATTAAATAAGTACACACTAAAACATACATACCTACCTATATATAATATATTAATTCATCTTTTCGAAATTAACAATATAAAAAACATTTTCAACCACACCACAGTGTCATTTTTTGTTAATAACAATCCTAAGTCTGTAAAAATAGGAAGGATGATGTATTTTTCAAGTTTGACGGGACTAACTTTAGTATCAAGACATAGACTCAATAAAAGTACCTAATATAATATCTTAAATACATCAGACTAAATTATTATATGGGTACAAGGCTACAACCACTAAACTCAATTTTATCTAAAAGATTTTAATGGGACTCAGTTGGTATGCGGCCAAAAAACTGACATATTTATTTATAAAGTAGGAAAATTAAATAAAATTTTTGATCGAAGGTAGAAAAAAAATTTAGATGAGTAGGTAATAATTAATAAAATTACTCGTCTGACGGAGTTGGAACTTCTTCTACTTAGATTAGTCATATCTATATTAACAACTTCTTCGGATGATTCTAAATTAGAGTTGTAACAATCAAAAGATGATCCATTTTGTTTTTCAAGCCGTCGTTGAAAGGAATTAGAAACATTTAAGTCGGAATCCGAACACAGTTTGTCACCATATCCATCAGAATTATTTTCATCGGATAAACACTCGTCCGTACGGTTCGTATGTATATCCTCTCGAGGTGATTGTTCCTCTGAGCAACTGTCTTCGGAGTTATTTTGATCAATTAATTTAGGTACCTATATTATAAAAAATTGAATGTAAAAATGTATTGTACACTCACTATTTCACGTTTTGTCAAATAAAATTTACCCTTAGTTTCTAAGAAATTATGTTACTTTGGGGTACTCAATTCTACATATGGACAAAAATATATTATTAATGTTGTATTGTTATTCCTATTCTATAGAAATATAGGTACACAATACAATCAAGGTATCACGAATATTCGTTAAATAAGAACGTGCTAAAAATAACAGAATTATTGCACCTTTTTAAATTAGTGATTCAACACGGAACTATCACTCTGTATCTGTATGCGACAATATTAATTTTACCTCTCCAAATTGTTGCACTATTCGCAATAAGCTCCAAACTATGAAGATAGGTGAAATTAAGACGATGATCATATTTATATATTCCAATATACTCGAAAATATAACTACTGGCGTTTGGGGAAACGAGTTACATCTATTCGGAAATAGACAGCACATAATGCTGTCGTCTGCATACATGGTTTATTTATTGATAACAATTTATATACTTATAATTTTTTTTTTTAAATTTAGTGATCACATATGATCACATACTATTAAAAATTAAATGTTTTGTTTTGTTTACATTATAAATAATAATGCTAAGAAATTTTTAATAATATATAAATTATACATATTAGTATAAACTCTTTGACTAGGTAGCCAGTGACTTACAATTATAATAGTATATTATGATACCAGGATATTATTGCCTATCATGATCATCCTAAGAGTAATATTATGCATTATTTCTAGTTGAATCCACTATAATGAGACAATAATATAATGTGCCGGATTGCACAAAACATTTAATGAATCAATAGTGAGCTAATGGTCCCTTAAACAAGATTAAGTGGCCTGTGATTGGTCCATTAAATTTTTAGTGAATCATTAATTTTAATAAATTGTTTATGCAACCCAGCAAAGAAGTAATAAGACACATTACATTTCTTTTAGATATTTAATATTATCACACTATATAGTCTATAAACACTATTATAACTATATCATTAGATTCGTATAAAATTAAAGCCTCGTATTAGTTATACCTATCACTATAATATCTATGGTGATTCAAAAGCAATAGTAGGTATATGCAGTATGAATTCAACATAATATGCATGAAGTAATTGTTATTCAACATTAAAATTTACAAATTTGCATATTACGTATTATAATAATACAAAATGTAAGTAATAAAGATGAACCGTATTTTTAAATTGTACCTACCTACCTATTTACATTTTTAAGGAAAACAGAAACTCGCACATTCGGTCATTCTGACAAGGATGATGAAAAAAACATTAAAGTATGTAAACCTATATATATATATAAATATATAATACGTTTTATACGAGTATATATTATAGGTAGGTACTTCGTACTTATATTATATTATAATCTGTAAATAAATCAGCCCACCTATTGTATACACTCGTCCTTTAAACAAGTCCAATACGCAACACCTGCAGAAATTCACTTCAACTGACATCAAGTAATTTATATCTTATATACAATGGTAGGTATCTATGTGTAGACGTGTCACGTGTAGTGCGTTCTACTTAAATTGAATAAATTCTGAAACTTTTAAATGACAAGTGCAGCCCGTCTCGTTGTGTTATACAGAAGCCAAGATTAAGGGGGCAGGGTGGCTTTTTTTTCTTTAATATATTTTTTATGCACACATTCAATAGAAACATTAAAAAATTAAATTAAAAACTATGGCACTCTACTTGGTATTTTTCATCTACAAGGAAAATCTATGAATCATAAATATGTTTTTGTTAATATGTAACCACTACAACGAAAACCTTACGAGAGTCGGTCAGAAACAAAAAATCTTGTATCCAACATAAAAATCCTATTTATGTTAAAAATATTCAAATTTAACAAAATATGATAAATTCATAAAAAAATTTATATTTGATAACAATAAGATAAAGTTTGTACATTATTAATGAAAATGGGAGTTTTCAACAATGTAGTTAAAAAACTACGGTAAAATATGTACCTAATTATACAAACTGAATCCCAATAACATCTTTTTGGACAAATTTAGTCCCAGGTTGTTTAAGGTATATACTATTTGAGTCCCGTGAAATGTTAAGTATAATACTAATTGAGTTCTTTAAGCTTTTAAAAAAAACATTTTCCTTCTCATTTTTACAGACTAAAAGATTAACCTGTACCAAACAATGCTATAGGTGTATGGTTAATAATGTTTTTTTTTTTAAAATATTTTATAATATAATAATGTATGGCTATAATATACTATGAATAATTTAAATGTTACTTGTTTTTTTATATTGGTAAAAATGGATGTGATAAACATGTATATATTCAGATCATGTTATTTTCTTTGATATCAACAGTTGCATTTGTTCTTCAATGTCTTTTTCTTTGTTTTTGATATAATTTCTTGTATTAATAATATGAGTAGGTATGTACCTGCTTCTTATGTTGATATATGATTCGCATTGTACATTTAACAAAACGTTTATAAACTGTTACATTTTTGGATGGGCTGCAATGGCACAACTACAGTTCAAATCTTGGGGGTGCTACAATATTATGGATTTGGGTGCATGTTTTCGAAAATCAAGTTTTAGAATGCTGAGTTTTAGAATGACAAGATTTAGAAAATCTATATTTTAGAATATGAAACTTTTAGAAAATCTGTGTTTTAGAAAAATATTAAATAGTGTTTTAGAAAATAAAAGAAATAAATACAGAGTTTTAACGGGAAATATCAAAATACATAATATTTATAAATATAATGCTTTGTTACTCGATAATCGTTATCAAGTTTCTATTTTATTGATAAGTATTGCCCACTATTATCGTAAGATATTATCGTTTATAATTATCGTAGAATTATGGTTCTATATTGATATAATATATGATTATTTCATATATAGTCGAATACGACATATTACAACATGAAACTGAAGCAACAATCGAATCGTTGATTTCAAATCAAGTATTCAAAAGAAAAAAGTACATCAAACGCGGAATAATAACTTATTACAAATATGTAAACGAATAGTTATGATCCTAATTA
>NC_042493.1:72517056-72533281 GCF_005508785.2 Acyrthosiphon pisum | reverse complement strand
AAACAGTGTTTCTAAAACTTGGTATTCTAAAAGTTTTATTTTCTAAAACATAGTGTTTCTAAAACTTAGTATTCTAAAACTCGGCATTCTAAAATATGACTTTCTAAAACCTGCCTCAATACCAATATTATGAATTGCCACATAGTCGTGGGGGGGGGGGGGGCTCTGCTCTCAAACCCTCCCAATATTTAGATTATATTATTATTCACAATTTGTTGTTTAACAATAATCATTGTTATATATAACCATGCACATATTTATAAACTCAAAAATTCAAAAATATGTAAAAAAAATCCTTTGCTGCGTGTTAAAAAAAACTAAACATCTTAAAAAAATTACAAAATATAATATTATAATGTGAATAAAAAATACAATTGAAATATAAGTATACTTCTGTTTATAATTGTATACAAACTACTGTTCAATTAAATAAATGCAAAATTAATGGAAAATTGTAATATTAATTTAGGAACGAGTACCTACCAACCAATATGAAGTTACAAAATGTGATTTTATATTTTTAAACTAGAAATTTCTGCGATTGTAATGTAGATGTATATTTCAGGACAAGCAGCACACTCCTTGGCCCTTGCTCGTAGATGATCAGAGCGGAAAATTAAATTAAAAAAAAAAAAATCATCAACTATTTATAAAAAAATTAACTTTTATGTACCAATTATACATATAAAAATATGCAATTGATAGTAATTTTTACTCAAATATGCAAAAAAAATGAACCATATAAAATCTACACAAAACGTCAACAATTCGAATCAAAATAATTTCTACGTGAATTGTATAAGAATTGCATAATAATCCTGTCCTTATATCACAATCATACCTACCAATTATTTTAGAAAACGGGTTTAAAATTGAAAGTCCAAAATATGTTTTCTAATAGTTATCTATTTCAGAGTTTTTATTTTTGTATTCATTAACTAGACCCAATGATCGGATTTTTCTAAGCCACACTTGTCCCAAATGAAAACGATGACTCCTAAGTTATGCTGATGACCAAACTTAACATTACCCATGGTGCTCGTCGTACCTAATATAATGATATCGATAGACTGTATAACATATTATTATTATTATGCCAGCCACGGTAGAGATTAAATTCGAAATTCCCGTCCTACATGTTATGTAACCTATTTTATTTTATTATTATCTGACCGAAAGTCATAAAAATGATATGAACGATATCACGTAGTTGTCTCCATAGTACGTATGGATTTACTCCCTAAATTACTGTGGATTTTATATTTCACTCAAAATAAATTATCCTCGGACCCAATTAGTATATTTTTTGGTTTCCCAACCGCGGACTCAATTATTAATATATTTCTCGTTTATACCCGTGACTCAATTAGTATATTATTTTTTTTTCCCGATCAGGTATTAGGACTAAATTAGTATACAGCGAAATTATTTTTGACTGTAATCAATTTTTGAATATGTTTTGACTCTTTCTGAGCTATAAACATTTGAAATGTTTACCTCAAAATCATGAAAATGTGGAAATTATTTTGTAGTTAATTTTGAATTTTAATACATAAAGCTTGAAAGTGCCTTCGTATAAGTTTATTTAAGCAATTCGATGTGGGTAGGTACCTAGCCATAATTTATTTTTATAAAAGTTTGAAGGCAAAATATTGACAAAATATGATATTTAATTATACGGAAAATAATATTTGTTCCTCTACGGGTTTTTCTTACTTTGTTGTATCTATTTAAAAAAAAATATTAATTAAATACCCTTAAAACTTTTAGCTATTATGTGTATCATTATTTTCCGTATAGGTACAATGCAATTTTTAAAGTAATTAGAGTAATTTTAAACTACCTATTCATAATATTATTTTATGAACTTATTCAGTATTCACAATATACAACGGTAAATACGTCGGTATTGACTATTATACGTAACATTAAGTTATAAGTTAATGATAGGTATATGCTATAATATTATAACAATAAATTAAACATTAGTATAATATTATTGCTACAACTAAAGGCCGTTATCACATACAAGTTGGTACCTAGTTGTGAAATGTTGACTCAACGTTAAAACTTAAAAGTTACATTTTAAGTAAACATTGAAAGGTTTGAATATGAAATATTATATATAGTGTATACACATGAAAGTTATAATTACATTAATAAATTACCTATACTTTTAAAATCTAAAGTTTTTCATTTAATATTTGAATTACTAATAGATGAACTAATATTTGAATATTATTCAACTAATATTATACGTACTTGGTACTTGGCAGTTAGTTATTAGTGTAACCTTTTCAATAACAATTTTATTTTTTGTTAAGTCTGAAAACTGGCTTCTTTTGGATTTTTTTTTATACTCTGCTCAATGATTCTATTTAACGCTTATAAAAAAGTAAACACATTTTAATTTAATTATATGTAAATATATTTTTTTATACGTAGGCGCGGGATATACCCAATAATCACAATACTGAAAATACAAAGGACCAATACAATAACAATAATAATTGGTTTAGTAATATTTGATTAGGTAGACTTTTTTTGGTAGAATACTTTGGTATATATTAATATTATCTATGAAACAAAAATAAATTATTAATAAAACACATTTTTACTGTTCAAGCGATACATGTTTTAGGTTGTACCTATTCAAACGTTTTGTAAAACATCAAACTTTTAATTTTAGCTTATATAATAAATATGTGGTTGATCATCAAATAGATTTCTTAACTTTAAATGTTATAATAAATCAATTCTCATTAGACAACGGACATTTAACTCGTCAAATATATCTTAGTATTTCTGCGTGATTTTATTAATAAATGACAATCAAATAAATAGTATAATAATATGTAGTACAATATTGGTATAGTGAAAAATTATTTTTGAAACTCACGTTATACATACAGGAAACACGTAAATTAACTACAAAAAAAAAAATTACAACAAACATATAATATGTTTGGTAAAGATTTTTTTTTTGTTTTTAAAACTGAAATCCTGTACTTATAACATTTGTACGCAATACATTTACTTATGACGAAGAATTGGTTTTCAATTATTATGATAATATATAAATTAATATAGTACAATAATTCAAATAAAAATAAAAATAATTCGCAATGTAAAAAATATAGTAAATAAATAATACCCACAGTGCTAGTGCACGTGAATGGCATATAATTATAATAGGTAGGGAAGTGACGATAATTTAACTTAAACTGGCCTAAATTGGCTGCAGCTGCGATAACATCATTTTCTTTGGTTGAATAATGAACGTGCAGCACTAAAGTATTAGGATAATAATAATTATTGTGTAAACTATAAGATGTATAAACATTATTATGACATAAACTAAACAGTAATATAAATCATCTCTAGGTAATTGGTAAAACAAAAAAATAAAAATCACATATATTTATATATAACATAATATGAATAAAGAATTTTGATCCCTAGGATGCGAAGTTAATTATTATTATCATCACTCAGTACGAACGAGTAACGTTTACTGAGGGTCATCCGTGGACTATCGATTTTTAAAAACATCCGTTCAAATGATGACGAGTACGTTTAAAAATCGATAATCTCTTGGATTAACCGGTTGGTGGAAAACTTTACTCGTACGTAAGTAATATTATAATATATTATAAATGGGCGACATAGAAATCTTATAATACAATAGTTGAAAAAAATTAGAGCGATTTGTATCAGAACAATACGCGAAGGAGCACGACGACCAGCACCGTGCACAGTATCGATTTCGAGTACGAAATTATGTTGTTGTCTACTTCTTTTATCTTCATCTCGTACTTGGACATCGCCGGTTTGTCTGAGAGCACCATCATTCCTGTTGATTAAATAATAAATAATAAGATGATCTTTTGTTATGAGTTATGAATGAGTATGTCCAATCCACAATTTCACAGATGTTTATAATGTTATATTGTTATGGTCGTCTTTGTTTTTATGCATGGCTAGCAGGACATGTGTGATTATTTTGAAGTTTAATTGAAAGGTCACTGTTGATATTTTGGGTTGGTGATAATTTTCTTAAACCGATTATTTGGAACTTAACGCATGTATAAAATGAGACGAACGATGATATTATCATAAATTTGATCTAAAATTAATTTGAAAAAATATTTCGTGATGGGCATTTTGAAGACATATATTTTTTAAAGTTCTTTATTGCATTCACATGTTAAATTACGTATTGATAATTTATATATCTAAATAGATATTACAATATTGTTCTTATAAATTCTTATTAAATTAAATCGTTCAACTTTTAAAAATCGTGGCGTCCAAATGTATCTAACTATTCCAAACTTTGAACGACGAAACCGATATAAATTATTTCTATATTAAAATAACCGTTGAACTTATAAGATTGCCTAAGATGGGGCTGTGCTGTACGAAAAAGTAGCAAATAGTAGGTATGTAGGATAGTTACAGCTGTGGGGAGGGGGTGGAGTGGTTCTCTATAACCAGATACCACTGGCGTCTGGCACCATAATAATATTACAGATTAAACAGACCAGACGAGCAAGACGTTATGGTTGACAGGAGAAATTGTGCTAATAGGTAGTTTCCAAAACTTAGTTAACACTGCTCATAATATAGGTACCTACATCAGTGTTTATAATATCTTTTGTACATTTTTAACATCGTATTTGTATACGATAGGGCCAAAACTAATAATGATTGCTTTCGAAGTTAATCCACATTTTGGTGGGTCGTAAATCGTAATACTATGGAATTTATCACATGCTATTCTCTACTAGTATTGTAGCATAATTGACTATTTTAACCTGATCGGTATTTCAAATTCACACGTTTGGGTACTCGAAACTCCTAAGATTATAATATCACGAACCTTTGGTTAAGAAGTATATATATGTAAGCCACATGGAATTTATTGCACTTTAATACTTTTAAGTTTTTACAATTGATAGGGTGTTACCACTGGGTACCTAACCTCCCTAATCACACTATTCATGTTAACCTTCTATTATTCACTTATCAAACCTACTTATTGTACAAAAATTAATGTAGGTATAGATTGTAGATTTATTTCAAAAAAAAAAAGTTTTTACATGATAACATAAAATAAATAAAACCATTTTAGTCATAGTTATATTTATTTAATATTTAAGTAAATTATTATTTGACAGTGTTTTATGATACCAACGTTGACCCAATAAAATTGACATGCAATAATATAATAATATAATAATAATAATAAAAATAATATAATTTAAATAATATCCAAATTTATATATGATATATTATATTAGTTGATTTTCATAATTAAAGCAAAAAAACAAAGGCATATAATTATTAATTGTTTCAATGTTTAATTATAATACATGGATACCTAATGGATATCAAACTTTATCGTAGATATTACTTTTTGATTTTGTTCATAATATAATATAAGCTGTAATTTATAAATAGAGTTCGGATTTTGTAGGCATTTGATTTTTGTTCTTTGGTCTAAAACAAAGTTATGTCAGGTACTCAGGTTGTTAACTATAAATTAGATATATACTACTTAGAATACAATGCTTGAAATTTTATTTTACTTTTTAATACTTTTTCGGTCTTTTTGGGTTTTTTTTTTATTTTTAAGTCCATTGTTTTGTGTAACTTTTTTTCGAAATGTATTCCAAATCAATGTATTTGAAATATCAATATTTATTTTTATATTATATAATGTGTTCTAACAGGACATGGCTCAATTGATTTTATATTATAATATGTTCGATTTAATCGATATAACTTGGATAAGAAATGTTGTTACATGATCTAAAAGATCTCAATACATAAAAACTAGAACGCCTGCAAAGTTTCTTATTTGAAAATATTATAAAACATAAATGGTTCATTGCAATCAGATATCAAAAGTAAAATACAGAATTTTCAAAAATAGTTGGGTGGGAAGCATAATTTAAACTACAATGTTACTTTATTTTATAGATTAACATATAACATCCACAAACTGTTAACTGGCTGTCATCATTAATTTTTCAAATATTTTACACATTTATTTTTCATACGTATTATATTAAATTTTAATGTATTTAATTACAATTTAGAATACTAAGCTAACTCTGATTTTTAGCTTAATTTTAAGTTTTTTTTTTATAGTTTTATAGAGCTGCAAAATTCGAACTCTTAGTATTATAAACAACTTATATAAAAGAGTTTATACTTAACAAAGTACAAACGTAAAAGCAACTTTATATGTATTATAAATAATATGTACTATAGTTTATATTCTATACTCTATAGTACTCAATTGTGTTACGGAATTAGAATAAAACAGTACCCAAACGTGACGCGTTTTGGAATACAATTCCCAAACGTGCTGAAGCCTTCTTTGGCTCAATGTTAGATTCTTACGTATGATTTTTTTTTATCGTTATATTATAATTTTTATCCCTTCATGTTACAAAAACTAATTACATAGGTACTTTGATTGCTGACTACTGAATATTATTCACATAACACAAATTATCATACTTTTGGTTTGGTTCTTACCCGTATTTGATTGAACCGGACACTCGATGCCATCTTTGGGCTGCGGCGACGGCGAGACAACTTTATGGACTATCGGGTTCTCGTCGTCAGTGGTTGATGTCATAACAGGAAACTGTGGCGACAATTCCGGTGAAACTGTATGGTGGTTGGCCACAACAACTTCCGTCATCACTGAGTTTTTGACGGCCACCGGCTGCTCAACTACAATGGACAGAGACAATAGACTGGAAATGGATATGGCTGGGTCGCTTTTGATCTGCTGTTCACTCTCAATTTGCTGCTCAATGGCAATGGACACATTCAGCGGACAAGACACGGATGAAACGTTTGCACCTTCGATCTGCTGTACTCTCTCAATCTGCTGTTCGGCGGTAGTGGACAGAGTCAACGGACAGAACATGGATGAAACGATATCATCGTCGGTCTTTTGTACATTCTCATTTTTCTGCTCGACGGCAATGGACATAGTCAGTGGACAAGACATAGATGAAACGTAGTCACATTCGAACTGCTTTGAACTCTCGATTGGCTGCTCGACGGTATTGGACAGAGTCAGTGGACAGGACATAGATAAAACGTTGTCACCTTCGATCTGCTGTACCACCTCGATTTGCTGTTCGACGGTAGAGGGTGGATTCAATGGACAGGACATGGATGAAACGTTGTCACCTTCGATCTGCTGTACCACCTCAATTTGCTGTTCGACTGTAAAGTGTGGATTCAATGGACAGGACATGGATGAAATGTTGTCATCTTCGATCTGCTGTACCATTTCGATTTGCTGTTCGACAGTAGAGGGTGGATTCAATGGACAGGACATGGATGAAATGTTGTCATCTTTGATCTGCTGTACCACCTCGATTTGCTGTTCGACGGTAGAGGGTGGATTCAATGGACAGGACATGGATGAAACGTTGTCACCTTCGATCTGCTGTACCATCTCAATTTGCTGTTCGACTGTAAAGTGTGGATTCAATGGACAGGGCATGGATGAAATGTTGTCATCTTCGATCTGCTGTACCATTTCGATTTGCTGTTCGACGGTAGAGGGTGGATTCAATGGACAGGACATGGATGAAACGTTGTCACTTTCCATCTGCTGTGAACTCTCGATTGGCTTCTCGACGGTATTGGACAGAGTCAGTGAACAGGACATGGATGAAACGTTGTCACCTTCTATCTGCTGCGAACTCTCGATTAGCTGCTCGGCGGTATTGGACAGAGTCAGTGGACAGGTCATGGATGAAACATTGTCACCATCGATCTGCTGTGGACTCTCGATTGGCTGCTTTTTGGCAGTGGATGGAGTCGGTGGACGAGATACAGATAAAATGGGGCCATCACTTTCGTGATGCACTGGCTTCTCCGCGTAGACGGTGGCCGGTTTTGTAATGTCTATCGAAGATCCGGAGTCAGCCACGCACACCAGTTGCTGCTTCTTCTGGTTAGCGAAGTCAATAGTTTCCAATACTTCATACTTCTGATTGTTTTTGTCATCATCGTTGTTATTATTATTGTTGATTGTGACGCCGTTGACGACGGGCAATTCCGAATATCCAGACTGGCTGCAGTTGCACTGATCATTACTTGGCGATGGTTCCAAAATTGTTATCTTCATAACCTCAGCTGAACTGGATAGCCGATTGTTGGCCAATTGTTGTACGCCCGATTTGCGTTTGAGGACCCTCGGCGAAGATGATGGTGGTGCCTGTGGCCGTGGAGACAGTGACGTCTTAAAAACGCTAGTTTTTTTGCTCGACCTACATGAATTGACCGACCTTGAATTAAAAGATCCTGTGAACAGACAACCATAACACTTACTATTAGTAATTATTTTTATAATTTATACGAGTTCTGTATACGTATTTACACAAGACAACTGTATTTAGTTTAATACAAATACGACATTTAATTTTCCATACTATTATTATTCATAAGTTAAAACTAATTTCTATTAAGGTATAGTATTATATAAAAATCAATTAATTACACGCCTATTTTAAGTTATACTAAATGGCAACATTTTTACCGGTCGTTTTACAAATAATTGTTTGTTTCTTTATCCTCCTGTGGTTTTTGTTATTTACAACCTAGGATTCAAGACAATTTTTCCATCCTAAATGCTTATTTAATTAACAGGGGCTGTGGCTATACTGCCGTTATTTGATATTTAATGGCCACATTGGCTGTTTTAATAAGTACGTATTTATATAATTATTAATAGGTCTACAAATCATAGTGTACGCATTTTTAAGAACTATAGAATAGTTAGTGATGTAAATAATAAGTACGGATATAGATCAACGATATGAATAAGAAAATATTAAGTTACATACAATCTATTAGATAAAACTATAATTTTTTCATATATGGAGACGTAGTTGAATCGGCAAAAATATTCCACCATAAGTAGGCTTTTATAACACAAAACGAAATAAATACTTTCATTGACACCCTACCCCCCATCAAATGATGCCATAACTACTCATTTGTATTTTAATGATTTATAGATCCATATTCTATTGACTATTATATAATATCAATAAGAAATTTGTTGTTTAAAAAATTGGAATACGGAACATAAAGAATGTAAATATTTTATTATTGTATATTGGTATCCAATACAGATAAATGAGAATAGTTTGTTGATTAAATGTCATTATAGATCTTAAACTCAATTTCCACAAAGTGTTCTGTACATTTGTTATGTTGTTAAAAAAAAAGCATAAAATCTTAAATATTTTTTTAATACATTATTGGTTAATGAGCAACTCATAAATATTATAAAAGTTCAGAATGCCTACGAGTTTCTAAAAACAGTTATTAGGTACATTATAACATATTTTAAATCATTTTTATTAGGTAATATCTATAATATGTTTAATTTCACAAGAAAGGTACCTACATTCTGAAGATGCAAATCTACAATTAAAATAAAAGGCCATCAACATTTGTTTGTACACCAAAAACTTTCGATTCTGTAAAACATACAATTTAGTTGAACAATTCTTACTTTTTGTACTAAACTGTACTAAATTCAATTAGGAACATAGTTTAGAATAGAAATCAAAGTTGGAATAAGTGATTCAAGTCTATATAAAAAAATGGTTTTTAGAGTTCCTTACAGAACCAAGAAACTACGTGTTAGGAGTTTAGGACCCATGTGTTATATTAAAATATTAATGTACTTAATATCAATTAGAATCTTTTAAATATAATATTATAATTTAATGACTTATAAACAATTAGATTCAAATACATTTCTCATTATTGATTATCTACATTGAATAATATTTTGAAATATAAATACCTACTCAATATAAATGTATTTTAAATAGTTCAAAGTTATTCTAATAAATAATTACTAAGTATCATTTTTCAACATTAAATACAAATACACTATTTGTAAAAAATAGAAAAAAAAAAAAATAAAATAAAATAAATACACTTTTTATGCAATGCAAAGGTGATGGTTTATTTTTTTTTTAATTTATAAAAATAACCTTTTGAACTTTGAAGTGTAAGTTATAAATTATAATATATTAACTCACTGTTAAAGTGCCATCGCTGAATGGCTCCTTTATGAAGCCTACATATTAGTTATTAATTGTATAAAATAGTATTTAATGATTTAGATATCTCTTTACCTTATTATACCAAATATATTATGTAGCTTATAAAATTTTCAAAAAAAATGTTAGGTAGTATGTATAAATATATCACTCATGCAGAGACAATATTATAATTTTGTATAACCATTACCAGAACGTAGAAACAACTCGAGGCCTCAGTGACAAGCTAACTCAAATAAAATGGTACCTATATATTTATATTTGTATTTTTTTTACATGTGTATAGGTACTGCATACAAATATAAACTGAGTAAGAATAATATGTTTTCAAAAGCTTCATATAACAATAACAATACTATATAATATTTGAAATTGGTTGTTTATTTATTATTATATTTTATTTGATGGTATTGTATATCAAATTGAAAAATGTCTATTTTTGCTATCAAGAAATCTACACGAAAATAACTGCAAGTTTACGTTAAGGTTTCGATTTTTCACTCTTAGTTCCATAGTCATTATTTACATTTTGTTTATAATACAATATAGAGTGTTATATTTACTGGAAACTCAAATGGAAATTAAATATAATATTTTGTATTCAACTATCAAATAACATTCATACAAAAAGTTAATTGGTGAAATGTGATTTCCTCAAGCAATCGGAAACCTACGGAAAATATCTACGCTACTCAGAGTAGCCGAAAATGAAAATAATTTCCATTGTTGCACTAGGTATTATAAATTGTTTATGTAAAATGCATTTTATTACAAATTTCAAGAAAACGTTCTCTGGTTTTAAACAAAAATATATGAAAAGCATACAGTATCATGTAAAATTAGGTTAAAAAAATATATATATTTTACACTCAATTATAAACATTAAAAACAAAATATTTATAAGAAGAGGTTCAGTTAACACTATTTTAATGTTTTTATTATTATTTTTTTTAGCTTTTACCGCGGTTTTGAAATCTTTTGGAGGCATTTATAGTTACTAGTTGCTACGCATGAATACTAGAGTGCACTGCAGTATTAGGTGTACGAATAAATATTATGAAAAATACGCAGCGCATTACAACTGCCTTACAAAACTCTATTCAATTACGACGTAGTGAAAATAATTGGCGAGTACAACAAAAGTGTAACGGTGTTGTTTATTTACTAAAAACATAGAATGAAAATAAAAAAGTTGAAACCAATTTATTCACCGATAAAAACTTTTTTAATAAACGTACTTAGTAGTTAGTTGTTTAGGTACGCACAGTTCTGTAACTTGGCCCGGAGACAATTTATTCGAGTATGCATAGTGTATATTATACAGCTGTTATATATTACAACAGTTCATGAAACTGTATTATCATTACTTTACGAGCTTTTCTTTTTTTAAGATTATTGGTAGGTGCCTATGTATAGAGTGATTGAAAAAACCGTAAAACTGTAATAATGAAACAATCGCACAGTTCATTAATTTTGCACATTTTAAATATGTACGCACGTGCAATAGGTAGGCACGTTTATATAAATAATAAAATAACCTCCATAAATGTTGATACCAATAGTTTTTTATATTCACTTGAGACGTAGGTAGGTATACCTATGGTTTTTTTTTAAACCCATTAAAATTTAATCGTTTAAAAAGTTTAGAAAAATCTAATTTTGATTATGGCGTGAGTGAATAAACATCGATCGATATCAATACATATATTGTTACAATAATATTATAAGACCTCTTAAATTATAGTATAGTTTAAAATTATATTGAACAATTTTCTTTACTGATTTTTATTCATTTAGCGACCTGTACTTTCACTGTATACTGTGAAGCGTGTCCACAGTCCACAATTTCAAATCAGTCAACGACATCATTATACATCAAAGTTACATTAGAGTTATCAGAATTTAGAGTGGAATGTAGAAATATGTGTAAGCAATTGACGAATAACACTAGGTATATTAACACGTATTTTTCAACAAATACATGGCTTTAAGTTATAAATGTTTGAAAAAAAATGCCCAGATTAAACAAATTTAATCAAAATAATATTTAAGAATTAACCTTATTTAACCGTATTAAATAATATAGACTTTGGGAGCCAAGGACTGGAACCTTTTGAATTTATCGGTACCGGTTCTGGTACTGGTTCTCCATGAATAAAATAGCTGTTCCGGTTCAGTTCTGGTTTTTTTGATAAAAAAGGTATCGCTTACAGATAATTTGAGTACCGAAAATGATAATTTCAACTATCTATCCGGAATGCGGGTTTAATTAAGTATATGAGAAATATTAGAAAACTCATATGATCATACATAGTTTATACACAAAACAGTATTAAATGATAAATAAAATTATTTTATTTTTGAACCTAAAAGAACTTATTTTATTTAAAAATTCCTGTTCGGTTCTGGTACTTTATTAAAATATAGGTTTCGGTCCCGGTTCTGGTTTTTAATATTTTAAAGGTTCCGGTTCCAGAACCGGTTCTTTTAGGTTCGGTTCCAGTCCCTAATTTGGATACATTCAAATATAAATAAGTAGGTAGGATATTCGATGATTTACGTTCTATGTAAATTATAGAAAACTATTGTAAAACTGTGCCTGAATTATTTAAAAATAAACTGTAATATACTTGAGGTATGTTTTGACTGTGCTTCGACATCATTCGACGATGAACTATCACACGAGACTTTCACTGTGTTAAGGTCTAAAACATAATTTAAAGTGGGATTGAGGTTTGTTCATAATTTTATTAACTTAAAAGTACACACGTGAACTACAAATTAAAGCCAGTTGCTATACATTAATAATATTAGATACTGTGTCAGACACTGTCAGTGGTGAATGCCAAGGGGAAGCTGTAGATCACTCCAACCCAGCCACATATAAACACTATAAAATTATGTTTTTTTTACAAAAATAAAAGCGGCTAAAATAATAAGATTTTTATAATTTATACTTGTTGTAATATACAATAAAAATGTGCGTGGACCTGCATTTTATTAAAATGTACAACAATACATTTGTAAATAATAAAAATATAATTTTAAATAAAAAGTAATAGGTAAACATTTATATTTTATTTTATAGACAATAACACAATTATACATATTATTATGAAATTTGTTTACTGTATATTGATATGCAATTAAGGGCACATGGCCGTATATACATTATATTAATTAATGTATAAATATAAATATGATATGAAGGTAACTAAATACTTAATAGGTACCTGGAATAAAAAAAAGTTACTAGATTTTTTTTTATCCGATTTTCGCATTTTGTCATACTTACCATAGCCATTGATTTTATATTTTATATTTTATATATTATATCTATATAAAATCAAGTGTTAAGTACCCTACAAGTTATAAGTGTACGGATAAATGAGTGATGTATCGAATATGAATAGGTTATATAATTAATAAAACTCGTGTGCGTGGGTTCATATATTATTCGAATACCAGGAAGACGATTGAGGGTTGACAATAAAAAATTCAAAAATATTGCATTTCAGTATCACATATTGTCGTGGAAAGTTGGGATAAAAAATGGCCCAGAGAAATTTTTCTAAAAATAAATATATCATATATAGGACGTCATACCTGCAAATTGTGTTGTATCCGTATTACAAACGTACCACATACTAAATTTGCACTCAGCAGATCCAATTTTGTATAGTAGCTATACTTTTAGAGTGAACTTGCTATCAAAGTCAAATGTAAGAATATTATCTGTGTTTGTACGATGGTTTTTTTTATGATGATTTTAATTTTTAAACATGTTATGATGGGTACGTAAAATATTACTATTTAAAAATTGAAATATCATAAAAAAATCGATGACGCACGCATACTATAGGTTACCTCTAAGTTTTATAATAAGTTAATTCGTATATTTTATATTAGGCTACCTGACTAAATTTGCAAGGTAGTAAGTTGTACGTTTGTAATGTGGAGATAACACGATGTCCTCTTAAAAATTATACGTTTATCGAATACGATAATTTATCATTGTTTTAGGTTCTTAAACATAAGTTTAGATCACCTTATATACCAGTTGTGTCCGTTCGTCTGCTAATTACCAGTACGATATATTACATAGTTCCGATTGTTGATATTAAGATATTTATTTATTCACTAATATGTATTTACTTTACGTAGTTACAATTGTTTTTACTAAGATATTTATTTTCGATTGTTGTTAAGATAATAATTATTATTATTGTATAAGTATTTAATATAGATCCAAAAATCCAAAATCCAAAATCATGCAAAAAATATCGAAAAATCAAATTGCCACGAATTATAGTTTATTGCTTTATATTATAAGATACATTTGGAACCCTGGAATTTAGCACGCTAAATAAAAACCGCCTGCCAAATATTTGTGTAAGAGCTATAATATAGGTTTTTTTATTTATTATCTTTGGTTATAATATTTCGTAGTTTTTAGACTTGCCACCAGACACTCTTTAATGATAGGCATTTATCTTCAAAATTAAACAGAATTTGTTAAAGCTATGTTATTAGTTATTGCCATCACTAGAGTACCTAAATATGATTGTTTATCGACACACTATGGCAACATTTTATTTATTCACTTATTAAACGAAAACGTAATAAGTATTTGGCAAAAATGTCAAATAGTTAGCGATTGCTTCCAGAGGTAAAAAATTCAGATGTAAAATAACGCGATACCAAGGGCGTCCGATAAAATTTGTCAAGAGGGGAGGGTATTTTCTTTTTAAATTTGTTGTTTCCTTGTCCGATTAGTGATAAAGTATTGCTTGTGACTTGTTTACTTTCATATAGATAAGGAATGTAGAAACTATTAATGAATTATACGTAGATAGTTAATTAAAACTTAATTTTACAGCATTCATTTTAATTAATTGTTACCTATGTAAATTTAATTTAACAAATGTATTTTTTTTTAATAAAAAAATGTTACCATTGATTTGATAACTTTAAGAAATGTTTAAAATTAATAGTTTCTAGTTTATTCAGTCATTCAAGTCAGTAATACCACAAACTTGAAAATTTGAAACTATTTGCAATCTATGAACATTTAATTTCTTTGTCAAAAAACTAAAAACTTGATTAACCCCGCAGTACTGAAAACTTGACCTCGACACTACATGTCACAAGTCTATAAAAGCAACATTCTAAGTTCTAACATTCATAAACGAGTGTAATAAAAATCACTCAACAAAAAAAATGTATTCATTTTAATTTTTTGAAATATTTATTTTGTGATATTATTACTTAGATAATGATCGAGGTTGGGATTTCGATTCATTTTGCATTGTTTTCCGAATCTAGCTACACGATACTCGTTTTATAATACACACGAATAGAATAAGACATTTTTATTTTGAATTTCTTAATGATTTTAAATTTTAAGGTCATTTTTTGCATGTATTTTTCAGGGTGTTTTAAAGTTTTCTAAAATTTGTAGGTTTATATGCTTTTACATGATTTTTATATAAATTTAACCAACTATAATATCTAATATCTATCTATTTACAGGTAAATAAATATATTATTATCTAAACCTATAAAAAAAAAGAAATAATTAATTTCTCTGTTTAAAGAAATCCAAAACGATTAGTTCTGTCTGTAAGACTTTTTTACACTCCTTTAAGAGTTTAAAAAGTATATTATCATTATTATACCAAATTTATATTGGAAATTATATCGATATTATCAAAAATAAATATAATTTAGTGCATTATTCAGAATTTTTAAGGCTTTATTGAATTTTTTTAGGGCATTAAAATTATAAATTATGATTATGATAATTGACCTAAAGAAGGCAAGAGAAGGCAATTTCCCCTACTACCCCCTCCCGTGAGGATGCCCTTGTGCGATACTACCCAGGTCTGAGTATAATATATTATGTAATGTAATGAAAAATAAGAAGTTATAATTGATTTTTCGTTACAATTAATGTGACGTGGATACCGTATAATATATATACATTAGGTATACTCTTATATAAATGTATATAATACTACAACATTTACTGTCACGAGGGTTAAGTTGTGAGTGTATTTTAATTTTTGTCAATACGAGACACATCATAATTTTTAGACATAAAT
>NC_042493.1:72513215-72516956 GCF_005508785.2 Acyrthosiphon pisum | reverse complement strand
AATATTATACACTCTAAACAAAATAGCTAAAATAGTTATTCCCGGTTTTTTAATATGTAATTTCGTCCAAATTTGAAATTAAAATTACTACAAAAATAAACTGTGCTTATGTATTTCTTAGAATTTTTAATAACAGAATTAAATATTTACGTGGAATCTTGTTTTAAATTTTCAATCCTTAGATATAAAAGTTGAACATTTTATAAATTTTTAACTACAAAATAATTATTCAATTTTAAATTTGATAAATTTTGTCAACATTTTAACTTCAAATGCTTGTAAAAAAAAATTGTGCCTATGTATTTTTAATATTTTTCAACTGCTATTGTAACAATGTATCAGGAGCTTTGTATTAATTTTTTACACTTTTTGGCCCAATAGATAAAACTTAATTGATATTTATAGAAAAAAAAACTAAAAAAATTTAAAACTTACAATGTCCATAAACATCCCAAAAAGAGTCAAATCATTTTCAAAATTTTATCGTATATAGAAAATGCTAATATAAACATTCAGTGAAATTTTCAAGTTTCTACAGTCACTCGTTTTTTAATTACAACAAAATAAGAAAATCGTTACGTAAGAAATCGAGTGAATATCAAATGTTGTAAAAATATGAATTTCAAACGCTCATAAAAATTTAATTTGAGTTTCTTATAGACATTTTTTTTTTTGATAAAGGCAGATTATCCTATAAGGAAACTTGTATTACATTTTAAAATCTTAGTTCTAAAAAGAAAATTTTTTATGAATTATTATCTCAAAATAATTTGCTAATTTTCGTGATTTTTACATATTTTGTCAATTTTTGAACTTTAAATGCTAATAAAAAAAAACTGTGACTAAGGATTTTTAATATTTTTCAAATCTCATTGTAAAAATATAGTAGGAGCCTTGTATTAAATTTTCAAGTATTTTTACTCACCAAATAAAGTTTTATTGACATTCATAGAAAAAAAAACTAATTAAATTGGAAACTGAAATTGTCCGTAAACAGCTCAAAACAAATCAAAATATTTTGAAAATTGTATCATGTATAGAAAATGGAAATATAAACAACCAGTGAAAATTTCATGTATCTACAGTCATTCGTTTTAAAGTTACACCAAAAACCAAAATCAATTTTCTCAAAAACAGATTTTGCGTAAAAATTCCCGTTTTTCCTTAATTTTTCTTTTGTTTTTCACGGCGCTTTTGAAAACTATTGGAAAAATTTTACTTTTGACCCCCCAAAGTACCAACTAGATTCACTTTCCTATCAGAAAAGGTACTGTTGAAGAAAATCCAAGCACTTTTACTGTCCTAAAAGTTGATGACAAAAAAATAAAAAAAATAAAAAAAAAAACACATTGTAAAATCAATACATTCATCGTTCCCCTCAGAATCTAAAATATGTTGAAATATGTACCTAGATAAAACTTTACCTAGATAATACAATTGGTACTATTACAAGCTATGTAGCAATGTAAGTAGGTACATTTTTATTAATGTCAGATAAATAATGGTAACTTTAGGTGGAATAGTTACAAACACCTAGTATGTACCTGTATATATTAAATTTACTAATATTCCTACCTATGTGTATTTATATATTTGTTAAAATATTTTTGTTATGAATATTATGGTTTATATGAGCAAATTGGAAGAATCTGGCAATGGATAGAGTTGGCTGGAGAATTGGTTGTGAGACGGGATGGTCCTAGCGGCCGATTAACCCAAGAAGAAGAAGAAGACATGAGTAAATGATTTTATAACTCATGCAATTATAACCTAGGTATATATATATATAAATGCAACAACTTCTTTAGCTTAAATTAATTTTTCCACTGAAATTTTGATGTCCTTCATTAGTATTTAATGATTTTTTTAAAGAAAACTGTTTCTGTTCAAAATATTTAATATAAACCATAAGGCTAATAAATTTAAACTATAGGTAGGTATTTATATTTTACTTGGACAAGATCCTGGAGTGAATATTATATCATCCACAGCAAATCCTCCGTTTGTTGCTTGTCCTTCCATAATTATATGAAAAGGTTTATTAGATTCAACTGTTACTTGTGCAGGCATCCATGCCGGTCTTGTGGTGTCCATATTCTTTGCTTCTAGACTCCAAATCTATAAAAAAATAATATAAAAACAACTCGTCCCATTTTATATGATCAAATAATAAAATATGGCGTCTTACTTTTTCTGCTGGTGTTTCTCCTGAACTATTGTCTTGTCTCATAATTTGCAACAATGCTGACTCACCAGCACCAAAAGCAGCATACCAAAATGAAAAGCAAAGTTGTGGCTCGTCAGTTACTGGTATGACTGGTGATATTAGCCGTACCATATTTGAACCCAATATTTGGTTAAATAAGTCATAGTATATATAACCATCTGAAATGAAAATATTTTGTTAAATAACATTATTATAAAACAATACTACAATTTACTTGTCAGTCAACATCTAAATTATGTAATAAGTAGGAAGGTTAGTAAGTAGGTAGGTTTTAATCAAGATGTTAATATAATTAAACTTTAAATCAAATTATATAGGTAACTTTTATATGGTAATAGTGGTAATACTAAAGTGGATAATACATACTTTTCTATGGGTTATACTAATGGTTATTTGTATAATATAAAATAAGATCACCAAGACACGCTGTACCTATATAGTATATATTGTATTTATCGGCACTTGTATTCTATAATTTATTTATAATTGTTCATAAAATGTATGCATTAATTCTAGTTTGTTTAAAATGGAACATAAGTCTTTATTCATAATAAATAGGTACAATACATTTCATAATATATAGGTGATTAAATGTTATTCAAGCTTAAAAACATTGTTATTGTTTTATCGTCTAAATCATAGGTGGAAATTTGAGGGAGGGAGGGCTTGAGTGTGCAAAGCCCTCTCAAAACGTACAAACAGAAAAGTTAGAAGACATATTACATCATATTACGTAATTTATTTTACTTATATTATTTTTGAGGGGTCTAAATTTTCTGCATGTACGTTTTGAGATTATATGTTGATGTACATTAACATTTATCAGGAATAAATGAGAGTAATATTATTAAGTTCCATAGGTATCTAATGTAGGTAGGTATACAGTTTATACTCTAAATGATAATACCTATATGGCTATATTATTATATTTGCTTCTAAAACATTTACTTTAGTATACCTGGTATATTTATAATACAGGATAAACCTAAAGCTGAATTTAATACTTTAAAAAAAAAAAAGGTGGGTAAGTGGATGTCGCTCTGCTGTACAGTAGGTTAGAAGTGGGTCACTGTGTAATGGACAGTATTAAATTTGAATTCAATGATATAATATCACTGTATAAGAAAAACGATTCTGAGCGGAGACGGTATATCAGTCTATGTATTAGACATATATATACTTATCTATGGTATTAAAAAAAAAATGACCTATAATAGGTACCTATAATAAATTCCAAATTAATCATATCATAATATCTATTAGGTACTTATAAGTTATAACGCGTTATACATCAACAAAAAACCGTGGTAAAATCATAGATATATAATAGTATACTTTAGAAGTTTCAAGTACCCACGAATAATATTATACAATCACAACAAAATAACTAAAATAGTTATTCCAGGTTTTTTAATACGTAATTTCGTCCAAATTTGAACTTAAAATGACTATAAAATAACTGTTTAATGTATATTTTAGATTTTTTGGTAACAGAATTAATTACTTACGTGGAA
>NC_042493.1:72449631-72513165 GCF_005508785.2 Acyrthosiphon pisum | reverse complement strand
AATTTTCAATCTAGATATAAAAGTTGAACGTTTTATAAATTTTTAACTACAAAATAATTATTCAATTTTAAATTTGTTAAATTTTGTCAAAATTTAACTTCAAATGCTTATAAAAAAAAAATTGTGCCTATGTATTTTTAATATTTTTCAATTGCTATTGTAACAATATATCAAGAGCCTTGTATTAAATTTTTACACTTTTTGGCCCAACAGATAAAACTTTATTGATATTTATAGAAAAAAAAAACTAAAAAAATTTAAAACTGAAAATGTCTGTAAACAGCTCAAAAAGAGTCAAAATATTTTCAAAATTGTATGGTGTTTAGAAAATGCTAATATAAACATTCAGTGAAGTTTTCATGTATTTACAGTTATTCGTTTTTGAATTACAACAAAATAAGGAAATCGCCACATGAGAAATCGAGTGAATATCCAATGTTGTAAAAATTTGAATTTCAAAGGCTCATACAAATTTAATTTGGCATTCTTATAGACATTTTTTTTTTGATAAATGTAGAAAATCTTATAAGGAATCTTGTATTACATTTTCATATCTTAGATTTAAAAAGAAAAATTTTTATGAATTTCTAACTCGAAATAATTTGCAAATTTTCGTGATTTTTCCATATTTTGTCATTTTTTGAACTTTACCTAAATGCTTATAAAAAAAAACTTTGACTAACGATTTTTAATATTTTTCATCTGCCTTTGAAACAATATAATAGGAGACTTCTATTAAATTTTCAAGCTTTTTTAACCAACAAATAAAATTTTATTGATATTTTTAGAAAAAAAACTAAAAAAAAATGGAAAATGAAAATGTCTCTAAACAGTTCAAAATAAATCAAAATATTTTGAAAATGTTATCGTGTATAAAAAATGGAAATATAAATAACCAGTGAAAATTTCATGTATCTACAGTCATTCGTTTTAAAGTTACACCAAAAACCAAAATCAATTTTCTCAAAAACAGATTTTGCGTAAAAATTCCCGTTTTTCCTTAATTTTTCTTTTGTTTTTCACGGCGCTTTTGAAAACTATTGGAAAAATTTTACTTTTGACCCCCAAAGTACCAACTAGATTCACTTTCCTATCAGAAAAGGTACTGTTGAAGAAAATCCAAGCACTTTTACTGTCCTAAAAGTTGATGACAAAAAAAAAATAAATAAATAAAAAAAAAAAGGTGGGTAAGTGGATTTCGCTCTGCTGTACAGTAGGTTACAAGTGGGTCACTGTATAATGGATGGTATTAAATTTGAATTCAATGATATAATATCATTGTATAAGAAAAACGATTCTGAGCGGAGACGGTATGTTAGTCTAGGTATAAGACATAATATTATATTAGGTACCTATAATAAATTCCAAATTAATCATATCATAATATTTATTAGGTACTTATAACGCGTTATACATCAACAAAAAACCGTGGTACTATCATAGATATATAATAGTATACTTTAGAAGTTTCAAGTACCCACGAATAATATTATACAATCACAACAAAATAACTAAAATAGTTATCCTAGGTTTTTAATATGTAATTTCGTCCAAATTTGTACTTAAAATGACTATAAAAATAAACTGCGTAAATGTATTTTTTAGATTTTTTGGTAACAGTATTAATTACTTACGTGGGATCTTGTTTTAAATTTTCAATTCTTAGATACAAAAATTGAACATTTTATAAATTTTTAACTACAAAATAATTTTTCAAATTAAAATTTGATAAATTTTGTCCAAATTTGATCTTTAAATGCTTATAAAAAAAAATTGTGCCTATGTATTTTTAATATTTTTCAACTGATATTGTAACAATATATCAGGAGCTTTGTATTAAATGTATACACTTTTTGGCCCAACAGATAAAACTTTATTGATATTTATAGAAAAAAAAAACTAAAAAAATTGAAAACTTACAATGTCCGTAAACAGCTCAAAAAGAGTCAAATTATTTTAAAAATTTTATCGTATATATAAAATGCTAATATTAACATTCAGTGAAATTTTCAAGTTTCTACAGTCACTCGTTTTTTAATTACAACAAAATAAGAAAATCGTTACGTAAGAAATCGGGTGAATATCAAATGTTGTAAAAATATGAATTTCAAACGCCCATAAAAATTTAATTTGAGTTTCTTATAGATATTTTTTGTTTGATAAAGGTAGATAATATTATAAGAATCTTGTATTACATTTTCATATCTTAGATTTAAAAAGAAAATTTTTATGAATTTATAACTCGAAATAATTTGCAAATTTTCGTGATTTTCCATATTTGTCATTTTTGACTTTAAATGCTTATAAAAAAAAAACTGTGACCAACGATTTTAATATTTTTCATCTGCCTTTAAAACAATATACTAGGAGCCTTCTATTAAATTTTCAAGCTTTTTTATCCAACAAATAAAATTTTATTGATATTTTTAGAAAAAAAACTAAAAAAAAAATGGAAAATGAAAATGTCCGTAAAGAGCTCAAAATAAATCAAAATATTTTGAAAATGTTATGGTGTATAGAAAATGCTAAGATAAACATTCAGTCAAAATTTCATATATCTACGGTCATTTGTTTTAAAGTTACACCAAAAACCAAAATCGATTTTCTCGAAAACAGATTTTGCGTAAAAATTCCCGTTTTTCCTTAATTTTTCTTTTGTTTTTCACGGCGCGTATGAAAACTATTGGAAAAATTTTACTTTTGACCCCCCAAAGTACCAACTAGATTCACTTTCCTATCAGAAAAGGTACTGTTGAAGAAAATCCAAGCACTTTTACTGTCCTAAAACGTGATGACAGACACAAAAATAAAAAAAAAATAAAAAAAAACACACATCATTGTAAAATCAATACATTCATCGTTCCACTCAGAATCTAAAATAGTTCATCTTGCTACATTGTATTTTTCCTCTCTTACGCCAAATATAGTTATATTTTAATTTAACGTGGATGTCTATTCTTCTTAAAATAAGGATAAACAAAGTAGCATCAATCAAAACCCAACAAAACTAAACATTAAAAGTTATATAGGAGTAGGTACCTAATTTAGTAATTAAGAATAAACAATTTATTTAATTAATTATTCATTATTTGATGTTCGCAAAATTTTACATTGCATATTATTGCTGTTTACTTCAACACAGTCAACACTGTCACATCATAGAATGATACACATTACTTGAATTTTTTGTTGATATAAAATACAGTCGAACGTGGTTAACTCGAACTTCTTTAACTCAAAAATATCGATACCTCGAACTTTTTCCCCGATCCCTAGAATTTCCTATAGTTATAATATTATCTTTAGTTAACTATAAATCTTAAATAACTTGAACTTTCTGCCCAATCCCTTCAACTTCGAGTTAACCACGTTCGACTGTAATATTATTATAATGTGACCAACATACTCATTTTTTTGTTCAAACATATTTTCCTAAAACTCAATAGTTACTACGGTGTCCCCCATCTTACATTCTTACCTCTAGTCCTCGTCTTATCCCCCACGTGTCCCCTATAAACAAATATATCCGGGTTGCCGGACAGCCCCTACATAAGGCCCCGAGAGTCCACTTATGGGTACCAACAACATACAATAAAATATATTTTCGAACCTGGAGCACCAAAAGTCTTATCGGGTAAATTGGAAGGTCTTCTGTTCACCGTAGCCATTCTCCACGAAGCCGGCGATTTGTCTGTACCATTTGACCAATCACACATATCACGTTCAAATCTACATTCACCCGGACGTACTTTTGCTCCCGCCGGAATAACTGCAATAATAGATAACATATTTTCTTAGAATAATTTAAACAAACAAATGCATTCAATCGCATTAGGTAATACTCGTACTCGAACAAGAACCGCCAAAAAATGTTATGTCATCGAATGCGATGAACCCATTTGCTCTGCTGGAACCCCATATACCTTAAAAACATTGTAAATATTTGTGCACATCGTTTAAGGTGTAATATTTCGCTAGACTTTTAAATAGTTTTAATCATATATATTTAATACATAAATATTAAATAACCTTACTTTTACGTCATAATTATGTACTTATATCAATTCTTACCTTCGATCAAAATCTGAAAGAAATTAAAATATTAATATTTGTCTTGTTTTATTTTCATGCACATAATAAACTTACGGCATCATTAGGTTCCTTAATGAGTGCTTGAGCATATTGCCAGTCTGGGCCTTGATGGTTATACAGCCGCCAAATCGGTTTCATTATGGTACTTCCAGTGTTATCATTACTACGCAGATAAATACTCAAAGCGCCTAAACTTGGGCCAGTTGTGTCAATAAAAGGTTCATTCATCACGAACCTGTTTTTAAATTAAATTTCTAATCAATTTCTATACGTGAGAAGTAATAAATTACATAATTAACAGATTAACTATTTAAAAATAGTTATGACTCAGGTTTAATCGTTATTATACAGACTATGCAGTTTTACAGTTAATTAATAACATTTACCAGAATGACAAACAACGAGGAGTAGACGTTGTTTTGAAATCTCTTGATGTAAACCATGCACGACTTCCAGGCCGTTGGAGGGCTGTACGTGCCAATGTCATCAAATACCCTGTAAATATTATACATTATAATTTATAATATAGAGTTAAAATTTCGAAAAAATTATAAAAAGTCCTTTGGTGAACTTAACAGTCAATTTTTTTTTGGACGACAAGATTTTAATAAGGTATTTAAAATTTGCCATTTGCGACTTAATGCCTTATGCAGCGTATTTTTAATGAATCTTAAGTAGCTCTAGATGTGTCAATATATTGTTGATATTATGTACGGTTGAACAACTAAAAATTAAAATACATTTAACAGTTTTTACAAAGCCCCTAATTTTTAAAGTATTCCCATGCGAGTACGATAGTCTACAGTACCTACGGTACCTATCTACCACTATATTAATTGTTGCATAATTACGAAATTACTTATACCTATATAACTTTAAACTTAATAGTTATTAGTTATATGCATGTTATATTCACATGTGAACCATCATCTAACACCATTCGATAAATAATAACCTTATTATTAAACCTACGATTTGTTGAAAATCTACAAAAAAAGAATCGTAGCATTTTATGTTTGCAATAAATCAACTACTAAACTACCTACCTATATTAATTGGGAGTCGCTATTGTTACAAATAACTTTTCGTCATAGGAAGTTTGTGCATAGCTATAATATTTTGTTGTTATAAAAAAAATAACAAAAAAATGTGATTAGATATAGGTAAGTTTATTTAAATTCATTAATTATTGGTCATTGCTCATTATTGCCACATTCAGGACAAAATTACAAAATTATAAATTGTTATATAAAAACTATTAAAATTATATTAAATTGACTAGATTTGTCAATTTGTCAATCACAAAAACAAAAAATTATACGCCATATTTTGAATTTTAAGTTTTAAATTATTTAAAATATAAACATTTTTAAACCTGGGATGTACCTACTATCCGGTCTCTGATACTCGTATTATGCTATTGGTCTATCCACTGTATCATACGCTTTATATCACAATACTAAAGCTTATACTGACTAGTCCCTACTGTTAAATATTTAGGACACGCTATGTGCAAACAACATCCACATTTTTATCTGGAAAATTAATGACTAACTCTGATTAATTTATTAATTATGTAAATTTATTTCGGGACATAAAATATGTTTAAATTCAAACATTTTATACAAATAAAAACTAGGTAATTACATTTTTAAGCTCTCAACTATTAGTTATCCATCTGGTTGTCTTGAGGAGTTTTTAAAATTATTTTAGCTAAAACTACTTTATTTTATTCATGATTTGTTACCTTTTTCTGTGCCCAATGTATGATCATGAGCTGTACTTCTCAGTGCAGCCCCGGAAGTCCTTTCCCAATCAATATCGTCTAAACGCTCTCTGGATACTACATTACTCCATCCACATTCATCCACTTCGAATGTACAATCGCCAGATGTGGCTGCAGCGATTTGGGGGGCAGCTACATTACAAAAAAAATTATATTAAATAGCTGTATATATATTAGAATATTTTTTAATTTAATTTAATCTTCATGAATATACATACTAGGGCAACTTCCAGGTGTCAAAGAAATATCGTCTACAGCAATATCTCCAAGATTATTTTTACCGATTTTAGCAATTATAATTATTTTAAACGGGTTTGCCGATGAAACAGGTACCTCAGCTTGGTACCAAGAATTTCCAGCTTCTCCAGTAAGTGACCAAATATCTCTATCTTCTCCTTCTCTGGTATCACTTATCGAAATTGTCAATGTTCCAATTCCATTTCCATACATATGAGTCCAAAATCGGAGGCAGAGTGGTGTATCTGGCCCTACGAAATAAGCAATACATTATAATATCAATGATTATTATTAATTACTAATTAGTGATAGCTAGGGCTCGGATTTAAATGTCCTTAAAAAAATCGAAAAATGCTTTTTCAAAAAACCAATTTACAACATCATTTCGATTATATGAAAAATCGCTAATAAAATTTGTAAAAAAATTCCATGGAATTGACCCCAGATTTCTTCAAATTTGTGAACCTTTTTATTTAAAAACCAGATTACCTTATGTTGTTTTAGTACAATATGTGTATTTATATATTACCTATATATTTATATTTGTTCGTTAAATTACTAGAAATGACATAAAATGTTTAAAAATGCACTTAAGCACCAAAAACCTCGAAAAGTGCAAAAAAGTTCGTTTTTACCATAGTGTCTACTTGATACACATTCGTATCTTGGAATTGGGAAAACTTCGTGTCAAGCATATCAAAAAATAAGATGCAAATTCATCAAAATTTGAGCCCTAGTAATAATTAAAACACTAGGTACGTATATCGACATATTTTTTACCAGTTGGATCAAACTCCATGCTTGACATACGAGCCATATCACCAGGCCTTCGTGGGTATGATGAGTCAATAAATGCATAGCCTCCTTCCATTCCACCATAAATAAAACTTGATCGATCAGTTGCTGGCCCGGTAGATGGATTTTTACTTCCTCTTCCCTAAATTACAACAATATTATAGGTAATGTATTATTACTTGTTAGTTTTTATTTTTATTAGTGTCTTAGAAAATAAATCTAGTGACAGATTGTCTATAAAATATCGATATAACTAAAGAGTTGTTACATCAAACGCTAAAACCATTGAACTACATTTATTTCATAACAACAATTATTTTACAGTTTGTTTATTTTTATAATTTTTTAGCAATTAGTTCAATATTATACTTCATAGATTAAGTAAATATTTCTTGAACAGTTAATTAAATATTGTTAACGTTAATTAATAAATTAGTCTAGTAAAATAAATTTAACAATAAACTATACCGCCGTACTTAACCAAAGTTATATTTAAATTATATAAATCTACATTTTAATTTATATTATATCTTATCTGCACTTATTAGCTATTAATAAATTAATATAATATAGTTAATTGTTTACCAATGACCAGTTGAAATCATCATCCTCGTCATTAATCCAGCCACAGAAACCGCCTTCAAATGTACAATGACCTTTACAATCTAGTCCCTGTTTTATTGCTATATTGTCTACTGCGACATAACCACGAAATTTCCTAAATGGATCTGGCAAGTCTTTTGCTAACCCTTCGAATACTACCTTTATATAATTACATAAAAATATTTATAGCCATATTTATAAAAAAAAAAGTATAAAATTATAGTTTAATCAATAATCATACTTGATGCTCTTTGTTATATGTATAAAGTACTTCTGAATTCATCCATACTTTATTAGTGGGATCCTTAGTACCCCATAATACTCTGAAAAATCCATCTGGCCGACCATCTTTGTTTGTAGGTTGTAAAATAACTCTCAGTCCAGCTGCACTCAACCCATCAACATTGAAACTTAATAAAAACATTAATATAAAATAAAACATAAATTATACAAATTATAATAGGCGCAAATAGGGGGGGCTTTAGGGGCTAAGCCCCCCAAAAAATGTCCATAGCCCTCCCAAACATTTCCTACATTTTGTTTTAAGCTTATTCAATATTATCAAAGTAAGGCCCTATTAGCCCTATTAGCCCCCCCAAATCTCAAACGCTATTTGCGCCTATGCAAATTATACTCAATTTAATTAGGTATTTACCTAAAAGAAATGCATTTTCCTTCTGCTCCCGTACTCCCAAGTACTGGACTTTCAATGAATGCATTTTGACCTTCTCTAATAGTAATATCATCAACTCGCACTATTGGTGCAGCTAACAAAGAAGTTTCGAAAAAAATGTACCCTCCTAGAACAAAATATTTAATAATGTAGATATTAATTTATAAGTTATAACGATATTAATACGTTAACTAACCTTTTTCTGCATCTTCTCCTTGTCCTGCATCTGATGGTGGCCCGCCTAACCAATTTGAAAGTGTACCTGCTCCTAGTTCCCATTTTAAAGCAGATCCATTTCGATTTTTCCAATCACATGTTAATAACCCAGGATCCACACCAAAATCGCAGGTATCTAAAAGTATTGATTCTTAATCATTAAATAATTTGTAAACCTAATATTATTTGCGCAAATAAATAATCAAAAATGTAATATTACCTGTTACAGTTCCTTGCCTTTTCCCCCGAATCTATAAAAAAAAAAATCATAATGAACAATTTGAAATATTTTGTCTTGGTCCATAAGACTGATCACTGATGGTAAAGTAAATAAATATTTTAAGAATAAATTTAAGTACAATTTATATCGTAAACATAATAGTAATTTGGAGAGTACTAAGTACTTATTAGGTTTTTATAATTGA
This sequence comes from Acyrthosiphon pisum, assembly GCF_005508785.2. Taxonomy (NCBI): domain Eukaryota; kingdom Metazoa; phylum Arthropoda; class Insecta; order Hemiptera; family Aphididae; genus Acyrthosiphon; species Acyrthosiphon pisum. Next base: position 72,504,338 of record NC_042493.1, on the reverse strand, counting down.
TAAATAATTATGTCATTCGTTTTGCTGAAATGGATCTAAAATAAATACCATTGTGAAATATTACAATAATTAATCTATTATGTTTATGAATATTCCGTCAAAATTTAAACTTATCAGGTAGCTATCATGAATACATTTTATATTTCTGTTAATTTAAATATACATTTTTATTTGAAAAACATTTACACGCAGTATACCTACCTATATATATCATAATATGACAGTGGAAAACTTTTACACTCATTAAAAGTGTTTATAAACTCTGCAACATAATATTTTCGATTCCCGCCATTTAAAAAGTATACAATGTTATATTAGTATGGAGTGTTTTTAGATTATTCTAGAGTGGAATAAATATAAAATAACAGTATAACTGTATATAATATAATAAATTAATATCAAATAATAATTCGATTTTTGACACATCACATTATAAACTTAATATTAAATAGGCACAATATTATTGGTAATTACTTTAACGTTACTAACGAATTATTTATTATTTTAAGTAGGTACCTATTTTAGTATTTATGATGTGTATATAATTTAATAATTAGATAATAGTTTATGTAAACTAAGGTACCTACCTAATTGAATAATTATTGTTTGCCCCTATGTATATGTTTATTCAACAACAAATTTAAATCAATTCAAAATCACTGGAAATTTTGTGTTTTTTTTTATTTTTAGAATGTAGGTATAGATACTAATATTTTTACCTATGCAATTAAATACAAATGGAAATAATGCAAGTTAAAGTTATATTATATGTATACAATACCTACTACAAATTACAATAATATGTAAGAACTTTATTTTATTTTATTAAACATGACGAATCAAACATTTTAGTATTTGTTCTGACTATAAATTATTAGTTTGTTAAATATAGGTACCCATAATATGTTTGTCCAAAATAAAACATATGTGTATACCGTAAAGTGTAACTAATTTTCAATGATTTTTACTGTAGGTACATGGTTTATTCTGCTTATGTCATGATCGTTCTTTTGTTTTTGATTTTAGGAAAAAAAATTGTCATGTGACATTAGAACAATACATTTTAGTATAAATAATTTATTGTCGCTGACTGCAATAGAACAAGGCAAATAAAAATACTTACAGATACTTCAGACTTCGAAAATTTTGTTATAGCCCCGGGAAAACATTCTAAAATTGAATAACTTGTTATTGACAACATCAGCCATAATTTCATTTTCACCTGGAATACAATTAATCAATTCATTCAAATCAGTAACCATTATTAAATTTAAAATTAAATGAAATCTCAATTATTTGACATAATTTTCTGAAATCATACAAAATAGGCAAAGTCGCACACATACATGGTCGTGAATTACATAAATAGTCTTATAAATGTAATGTATAATAAGTTTAATAGATTATAATAGGTAATAACTAATAAGTTTCCCTAAAATCATGGGTATAAAACAATTTTGGTGTACCTAGATACTTTTAAATAAATATTCATTCTTAGTAAATAATAAAACTATCTTAATATAATATTATAGGTATTGATTAAATGCTTTAAAGTTAAAATGCCTACTATAAATTATACGTTTTATGCGATGTTGGTAAATCACTGAAAATAATACTCAAATATGTATATGTACTCAAATTATTTTACTTTTGGCTGAAATTATATTAACTCACTGTCACTACTTATCAGGAAGTTCAGAAAATAATATAATATTGTTATGTAACTCAATGTATTAACAATACACGCGTAGTCAAAACATGACGTTTTATAAAGTTTTAGTAAAAACGTAATTTTACAAACTATTGATTTCATTTTGAATCTAACAATATATAATATAATCTAGATAAGTTTGTTGGAACAGGTGTGAAACCGCGAATTCAAGGAATATTAAATTTTAATTATAATAATATTTACGTACACATCTACGTTTAATAAAATCACACGAGATATAATCTGTAATTATTCGTCTTAGCAACGCGAGTTGGTAGAACCAACCGAGTACCGACGTTATTTTACAATGTGCTTATTCTATCGGCGCCAAACACAAAGAATAACGATTTATTTATTTCGTAGTGATTCAAAAATATTTGTATTCATGCTTGACATTTTTACGCATATTATATTTACTGTTTACATTGGCATTTTAAAAATATTAAAATTAGTTTTTAATTATTGCCTTATTTATACATTTATACCAGTTACTATAATAGAAAAATAAATTACTCTTACTCTCCAAATATACAATAAGGAATATAAATAATATATGATAAAATATACTTAGTAATACAGACTGACAGAACATCTCCGCTCAGAAACATTTTTCGTATGCAATGTTTTATCATTGAATTCAAATTTAATATAATATCCATTACACTATTACAGTGACCTTCTCAATAATGAGTTACACTTGACTCCTAGTGTAAAACAAAACAGTTGTACCTATTACCTATTATCTATTACTTACTTGCCTATTTTCTACTTCTTTATTATTTATCTTTAAATTTACTAGGTTTACAACTTACATGTTTACAAGTTTACAAGTTACACAATTTTCTTATTGTCTGTAATTAAGAGGTATAGTTACAATAAAGTAGGTACCTTTTGCTAAAATAACATTTACATTTTTAAAAACGCACGAAAAGTAGGTAGGTACAATAGATATTTATAGGTATATGTATTGTGTAATATTATGTTGTGATAATGCTGTGTCAATAAAAATTGATTCATTTAATAAATCAATCATGGGATACTAAATCTTGTTCAAGGGACCAAAAGGCAATGAATATGACACAATTAACAAGGAGTTAAAGTGAAATATCTTTTGTTTAGTTTATATTGTTGCCATTCGAACTTGGATTTAAAAATATTATGCAATGGGTTAACTATACTGTCATAGACCATAGTGAAACAAACAATATATTACTTGTTACTGTATAGGTACCTATAGGTGAAATATCATATTATAGCATATCTCAAAAATAGCTCTTTTGTAGGCATATTTTTCACTTTTCTCTGTATAATTTTGACACGCTTTTCACATGTATGGGTAATATTTAGATCATTGGTAGGTATCTATGCAATTTTCACCGTTACTCGACGCTTTCGATTACCGTGAAATCATTTACATTACGTGCGTTTGATCACATATAGGTAGGTATTACATATTTCACGGTCTTACTTTAAATAGTTTTGTTGTTATGTACGTTTTGTTTACATCTCTTTCTTTTTTTTACTATTTTTTAAAATAATAGACGCGTAATGTTTTAAATCGTTTTAAAATCGGTACCACTGCAAGCAACCACTACAACCTACCTATATTGTTGAGTACAATATTTTGCAATAAAGAATGGTTCGACCTTTTTGCGAATAATTTTGAATCGTTTAATGTCCATTATCAAAACGCACTCACGAAGTCTGCAACGTCGAATTTGAAGGCCGTAATTTTATTTTCATGATTATATTATTATAGCATTCCACAAGTACGATATCAAAATTAGTAGCTATTCTATAAAACGAACACACGTATCCAGTAATTAGTTAAACTCACACTGTCCAGTGTTCAGTGAAGATCAAGGTTTCATCGGTGACTATAATTACCGAATCCGCTTCAACTAAAAGTCAATAGCGTGAAATAAAATTCTGTGAACTCGGGACGCAACCGCAAAACAAGTTTAATTTTATTGCACGTACAATAATGCTTTGTACACTTTTTTAATTTAATAAAACCTAGAAGTGCAGTCCTTGAAAATACAATTAAGTGTAAATATATATTTTTTGCATTTTAATTTTACTAGTATTAATTGTATACCTAACTGTATAAGTAGGTAGTATAGGCGCGTTTGATAACTATTCGTAGGTATGTGAACAATGGATATGTTTAAATAATAAAACATGGTTAACTTATTCTTGATATAGTTCAAAACTCAATAAAAAAATGTTTATGAATATTTCCTAATTTTAACGATATGCAATCCATAATTGTATATATTTATGATGAAATATATGATTCATAACAAATTACAAGTTTATATAAAAACTTTAATATTAGTTTCAATACAAGAATACATCTTTGCCAAAATAATTTTTTCTTTAAGCCCCATAAAAACTTGAAAAAGCTGGTACCTGTATATTATTATTTTAACTTTTAGATTAACTCATGTTTTTAAATTTGTAAATTTATTGTTTATAGGTATTATGTAGCTAGGTATAGGTAGGTAAATAATAATCCATAATCTTAAATATTATCAATTTATACGAAACCGTTTAAATTAAAACATAATTATGATGTTATCGTTTTATTAATTTTCTATTTTCTAACTTCCTCTTAAACTCTTCTATTTCTTGTCTTATGAAATTTGGTGACAAAGATCCTTCGATGTAGATATTTAATACATAACTTATGTAAAATTATAATATAATATACAATTTAGTATTTACTACGTATTCCTTTTCGTTTGGTCTCCCGCTTATAAATTATTTTTCCGATATTAAATAAACTATTATAGGTTTTTATTATTTCTATTTAATCTAGAAATATCATTTGTGTAGTGTTATTCATTATTTAGTGTAAACTGTATGTATTAAATATTTATGTACTATAATTTTAAATACTATTATGAGGGTTAAATTTTTTAGGTCATAGTGACATAGTTGCCCTAAATTGTTTTATAATCGACACTAATGAAGATTACCTACGATAAAACGATAAAAACTGGTTAAAAATAAAAACACAATTTTTATAAGTATCGCATATTATGACCTACTTCCATAGCAGTATCATTAATTACGTTTTTTTACTTGTAATTTTTTGATGTGCTTTATAAGAGTGATATAATCATACTAATTTCTACACATTTATCAAATACGAGGCCAACGAATTTAATTTAACTGCAACTCTTATAAGTTATAAATTATTACTTGAATAGTATATTATATTATATTGGTAAAATGGTAACCTATTATAAAGTTGTCAGATACAACAATTTCATAAATTAATAACGACTATCAAAAATCATATCCACGGCTGACGGCGATATATCTCGTGGTCATGAGACTAGGTAATTTAAAAGTTCTTTAAGTTTTTTATATCGATATAATATAGTCAATGATTAATCAATAAAGTTATGCAACGCGCAATTCTATAAAATCCAAAAAAGATAAATTAGGTACTAGTTTTATTATTCATTAGTAGGTATTCTTAGCTATATAAACTTGCAATGTTTTATTTGTATTTTATTTTGATAGTAAAATTGATGTATTTAAGTTTAAGTATTTGTATTAAAATAATACCCGCAGTAGATATTAATTGATTATAGATCAAAAGAAAACAAAAATGGAGAATTCCACGTGTAGGTAAGTAGATACAAATAAATAATACTAAGAGATTTTTTTATTACGTTTTCCATATTTCAAAGATATTTTTTGTACTTAAATAAAATGCATATAGGTACTAATAAATTATCACGCATGATCTTAATTTGTTTAAATAATATTTAACTAAGAAAAACTCAACTTTTATATTTTCAATTAGTAAATCAATTTATTACACAAAAATAAAGATTATATATTTTAAATTTTTAAGCATATAATATATTCATATTATTCGTGATTCTAAAATTTAAATTATAATTGGCCATTAGGTGCTATTATATAGTTATATAGTACATAATATTTCAGTATTCACTATTATAAAAAATAAAAATAAGATAATAGAAATAATAGGGTATCTATGTAATGTTAAATAAAAACTATTTTTTATTTTATATAATATTCGGATAATTTTATGAAAAATCATTACTTTGTTAAAAGGTTTGCCTTGACATTTTATAAATATTAACTTTGCGTGCAATGAAAATATGTAGGTATACAGACATACCATTATTTATGAATACAATTGTACATACTACATATATAACACTGGAAAATTATTATAGTATTTAAAACTATGTTTTATAAATATATACCTACCTACCTAGTTAATGTAAGTAATATACCATTTTTATGTTTACTAAATGAATATGAAAAAGGTTTGGTTTATTTTGATGCATCAAAAATTTGGCATATCAGATATTTACTTGATTTTAATAGTTTATACCTATACTATAGTAAAATATATAGAAAAATATTTCATTGGATAATCGCTTGTATATAATATTATACTATGATAAAGTTTAATAGGTACATAATAATATTAGGACTAGGGTTTATACAAAATAGTAAAATATGCAATCTAAATATAACAAAGTACATAGTATACAGTATACACTATACATACAATTAATCAACCAATATTTTCCAAATTATCATTAAGTTATCTATAAGCATTTTATAATTTTAGTACAAATTTCATGACTAAAAAACAGACATGTCGGAAAGATTTTTCTCCGCAAGTAGCCGTGCGCCAAACTTGGAATAAACGAGTTCTTTATCAATACCCCGATGTATTTGGGACATAGACATATTAATATATGGACTTAGGCGCAAATAAGGGGGCTTTAGGGGTTAAGCCCCCTCCCCCAAACGTTATTTGTGCCTGTGTACCTACATGGACTGCGCGTCATTTTTTGTGTTTCTCGTCGCTGTTTGGGGCAGTAACACTGTTTCGATTTTCTTCAACAGTATCTTCTCCATTGGAAAAGTTAATCTAGTTGATGCATTCGGGAGGTTTCTCAATAGTTTTCAAAAGCGGTTGATTTGTTTTGATCTGTTTACTGACATTTTTAGTTTGCAATTTGTTTAGTTTTTTTTTTCTATGAATGTCAATAAAATTGTATTTGTTGTGTAAAATAGCTTGAAAATTTAATACAAGGCTCCTAATATATTGGTATAATAATATTTGAAAAATATAAAAAATCCAGTCTCAATTTTTTTTTATAAGCATTTAAAGTTCACATCTTGACAAAATACGGAAAAATCTAGAAAATATGCAAATAATTTTGTGTAAGAAATTAATAAAAATTGTTCTTTTTAAATCTAAGATTTGAAAATTTAATTCAAGATTCCTCAAAGTATGTCTACCTTTATCAAAAAAAAAATGTATACCTGAAATTCAAATTAAATTTTGATAAACGTTTGAAGTTCAAATTTTTACAAGATTGGATATTTACTTGATTTCTCAAGCAGTGATTTTATTTTGTATTTCAAAAACGGATAACCGTGGACATTTGAAATTTATATCTAATATTAATTTTATTAATTCTTATACTTGATAAAATGTTCAAAATATTTTGTCTGTTTTCGAGCTGTTTACTAGTATTTATTTGTTGGGCCAAAAAGCGTGAAAAATTAATAAAAGAATCCCGATATATTGTTACAATAGTAGTTGAAAAATATTAAATATACATACATATAATTTCACAACTTAAAATATTCTAAATATTTGTCTATAGTGCTAAATGTTTAAAATTTTATGTTTATAACGGTCATTATCACAGATAAAATTAATATTTATTTCGTTATTGCGGAACTAGGTAATTTAATAATCGATAACAATATTGTCGATAAAGCTGGGTACAGCTCATATAGCTCGTGGTTCGTTTAAGCTTGGTATCATAATAACTGGTGTAATACTGTACCTAATGAAAATACATGAAAATAATAATTTAAACAATAAATTTTGGTTTGAATGTAGACAATGTAGTATCTAACTTCGCATAAAGTATTCTATGCTAAATCGTGTTTTACTGAATCAGATGTAGGTATATTCATTATCTTTGGATGTGGTTCGTAGACATTAATAAGTAATAACAAAGTTTGTGAAAGGACGTAGCGAAAAAAACATACCAATTCATATAAATACTAGCCTTAATAATATGTTGGTAGTAATAATGACTTTTCATTTCATAAAACATTGAAAAAAATAGTATAAGTAACTACTATTCACAGTTCTTGTAATACTCGTAAGCAGGTACTTGACTTAAAAATTAACAAAGTACCTTTTTGATGTTGAGAACGTTAATTTTCTACATTATTATCTAGTTCCCAGACAGCAATTTTTTGCTTAATAATATTATTATAACATTATAATCACGAATAATACTAGTATAACGTTATTATAACACTATTATAATATTATTGTTACAAAATGCTGTCTGGGTTATATGGAATGTTAGATAAAATTATGAAATATAAAATATTTTTACATTGGTCAGAAGAAATCGTTTATTATTAGTTTCAAGGGACCAGGAATAAAATACCTAGTCATAACAAAAGAAATTTAAAAAAAAGTTATTACGAAACAGCTTGTATAACCTGTGTTCTGTATAGGTAGGTACATTATATTATTTATATTATTATATTATTATGGTAAAACACAAAATGTGAACTCTAGTTATGACAGTTATGTATACTATTAGAAATAAAGTGCATTTTATTATATATCATTATTATTTATTAAAGATTAAAAAAGCTTTCTGTTATATTTTTTTTTAAGAGTTGTATTTTTTGCTTTTACTTTTAAATAATTTGTTTTAGATAATGTATTATAAATTATAATAAGACATACCATATTATGATATAATATTTTAATTGATATCTAGTATAATAATTGTTTAATATTTTGTTTTATTTTGATATTAATTGTTCTTGTCATACACGGCATATCGCATATACCGTCGATAGTCAATAGGTAATATTATTATGACTCGTATATTATTGCGTGGTTATTATTATATAGATAAACAATTTCTCTAGTTCACCAAAAATAAACGTCATTACATAAGAACGCAACACCATAACAACCGATCAAATTTAGCAATTAAAACATGGGAGTTTTGCCAGAACCTTTAATTTTAGATATTAAACCCGGTAATCATTGAGTATAATATAATATACCTACCTAATATAATATTGTACAAAATATTATACTCAATGCTACAAATTACAGCTGCAGGTGTCAATGGGGACTTTAAACGGCTTCTCCGCTTTTACTGTATACTAACTATAATTATTTTAGTAGATATATATAATATATACCTACTAAAAGTTGTTCTTATTGACTTAATAGTAAAAAATCAAAATTCAAAATATATTTAATTTTATAAATTCTTTCGATAATCAATTAATAAAGCATTCTTATATAATCTCATTAAATGAGGTGCGATTCCATGCTTATAGTTAATTTAATTAATGCTTTGAGTATTATAATAATATAGTTATCTAATTATTTACTGCTTAGCTACAATAACAAATTAAGTAGGTAAATATGTACACAATTCCACCATAAATTCTAAATAGTCCATGCAAAGAAAATATTGTTTTATATTAGGTTAATAATGCATAGCTATATTGTTATGTAAGTAGGTACTTATGTACCCCTGATATGATTTTAAAATTTTTAATTCAACATTTAAAATCCAAAAATAGTTTAACTTTAAAACATAAAGATACATTATATACGACTAGTGCTTACAATCGTAATTTTTAAATACCTAGGTATTTAAAATCCTATAATGAATGCTAAATATATAAAGCATAAAACTAGTTCATTAAAAGGCCATTGAACTTCAAAATATTAAGTTCCACATCAATGATTTTTTTTAAATATTTCACCTACTATGTTCAATACTTGTATAATATAGACGTGTTTTAACACATGCATCACTTCCCTCAAATAATTATTCTGATTAATATCAGGCATAATAACAGTTATAAACAGTATAACATAATATGAGAATACAGTTTTAGTTTGTTTTTATGTTTAAATTAAATACTTAATTTTAATTAAATATACTACGTATATACTATATATTCTAATTCTATACGTATAAAAAATATATTCCTTATATTTATATAACATCTAACGACAATTCTCCATAATTTAGTTACCTGTCTATATTAACAATTTGAGACTGTATATATCATCTTGTTTAAATTAACACAGTATAGAAACAAAATTAAATTATTGAGTAGGTATATTGTTATATCGTATAAATGTAGGTATACTGAATACAGATGAATAGATCAATGTTATATACTACAGTAGTACAGTATAGTAATGACGGAAATATCTAATATCTAAGCTCAAAGTTTTTAATAATTTTAAGTAGATAGGCACCTACCTCACGGCCAAAATCGAATTTAATTGACAGATTATTATATATACTTAATTACTTTTGTCCTTTAAATGTTGAGTGTTGATAGAAAAAGTATAGGTAGGTATAGATAATAAAATAGCGCGATCTTCTATATTTATTTCAAACCGTTTTAAAGTATGACCAAACATTTTTTATAATTTAAAATTGAATGAAGAAACATAATTAGTATATCTACTTTACTAGGCATAATTTATATTATAAAAAAAAGGGTAAGTTATACTATTTATTTTGTACTACCCACCTACCTTTTGCTAAAAATGTTTACACTTGCTACCTTTAATCTACGGAGAACAGTAATAGTAAATGTCAAACGGTTGTTTAACTCGTTCATTCTCGGTCCACTCAAAATCAGATGTATAGGTTATAGAATACCAACCATAATAATTTAGTAGAATTATATAATAATACATTAATACATATCTATTACATTATGTGCACCGGTAAACAATAAAAACTAGGTACCTTCTTATAACTATTACCCAACTATACATACTCTTAATATTTATCATAGCTCATCAGAATAACAATTATATTGATTAAACTGTACAATGTAAAATGTATTACAGCATTGATACTTGATAGGCATCTGAATTGATTAAATAATTATTATAATTTATTGTGGCATTGAATATTCAAATGTATTCGTGTTTTGCCTATTGGCAATAGTTGTTACCTACTTAGTCTATCACAAATTCCATAATTGTAATTATCAAAAAAAAAATTCTTCAATACCTACTGGCTACTTCACAAGGTGGTTTTTTAGAACTTATTGTTAAACAAACACTTGTATAATACTATATGAAATACCGTATTATAATATAAAATTATTGTGCAATTATTTGGTTAGGCCACCAAATATTTTTATCTCTTTACTGCAAAATTACGAATATATTATAAAAACAGCCTACGGCTATAAAAAAACGCTAAAAATATATTTTGATTCATAATTTAAAAAAATATTATGGATAATGTACGAAAATCTGAACACTTGAATACCTTTAGGCTGAAAATGTATAATGTATATATATTATAATATTTTAATCTACAGTACATAATATAGTATTCAGTGGCGTCATTTGGGTGAGGGGCAGGGTGGGCACTTGCCCCCCTTGTAATTATCGGTCCAGGTATGGGCTAGTTTTGGGCCATCACAGGGGCGCCATTTCAGTTTTTTTTAAGGTGTGCAAACAATTAAAGAGGCCAATTTTTTCCCACCTCCAGGCCAATCGTTAAAAAAACGTTTCTAGTGTTTTCAGTTTTTTATTACAGATTCATTAGAGTATCAAAAACATACTTAATAAAAACATATTTTTATAGTTAACACATTACATTTTACCGTTCATACATTCTGTGTATATACTGTATAGTAAAAATATTTTTAGATAGAATAGATGCATATTATTATTATTATGTCTTTTGTTTATCAGTAAGACAGTAGCCACTTACCATTTACACATATTTGTGTGTGCCAGTGGATAAAGTGATACCGATATCAATTTATCAATTATCAAATTAAAGAACACAATATTATAATATTATTTATGTTTATTAGTGAACAGCTGCGGTGCATGCACAATTAAAGATTGGCAAACTGAAGGCCATCTGGCCATAGTATTAATTAGGCCTAGGCCAATTGTGGACAGCAAAATTACAGGGTGTGCGAGTGCACACCCTGCCCCCCCCCCCCAAATGGCGCCCCTGGGCCTTCATATAGTAACTAATAGGTAATAATATATTTAAGTATCCCTCTACATATGTATTAATTATTAAGTCATTTTTATCTCTCAAAAAAATAGGTTATTTATGATAGTAACCTATGATAGTAACCTATGATAGTAACCTATGATACAAACTAGTAAGTATAAAATAATGTAAGAAGGTTATTTGTATTGAGATAAAAATACAATTGTAATATAATGTAATTATTAGCGATTGGTTTTTTTTTTAGTTTTATTATGGTCCGGTCAAAAATTTAGCCCCTCCCCCCAATGAAAAAACTGAAATGACGCCACTGATCGTATCACCAACGAATTGTGACAAATCAATGTATTTACTTAAGATGTCTAAGAACGTTATGTTCAACTGGAACAATAGTAATATTAAATATAGTAACAAAATGTATAACTATACATAAGTAATAAGTAGGTACCTACCTATACTTAATAATTAGTTTAGTCGATTATAAATTAGTAGGTAAATTAGTAATGTATAATATTAATATTTTTCTGTATTAACTAATATTTCAATTGAATATGTTATTATTTATTATTATTATTACTGTGTTAACACTTAAAACTGGTAAAATGTGAAGCAAAAAATCGAAACCACCAGCAAAATGAATAGTATAAATATAAACTTAAAGTATATTTAACCTATAGATATATAGTGTATATTTTATACTTTTTAACTGCAATTATTGCGTGACCAGTGAATTACACCATTATACTGTAGTAGTGTAGTTATAATGATGAAATTCAACTCGATCGCACGATGTATCGTGGCTGCTATAAGGCATTAGAAAGAGTCACTTATTTTTCCAAATTTAAAGCGACTTAATAACAATTTAATTGCACGACGTGCATGCTTTCATATATCTAGGGTGTTAGGGTGTTCGAGTTCAACTTTATGTTTAATCAATGTAAGGTTATACAAACTATTTGTGAAAATATTGTGTAGGTGCATAAAAAACATAATTTCCAAAACAATAACCATGTATTTAAATAGCGTCTTATTTTCATTGAACGTCCGCGACTTAAGTAAAACTCCAGTCCGATTATATAATAATGAATATAATTCATAATTGATATACATATTATAATATTACCTGATTGAGATTTGAGATACTTATACTTCGTCTCCGCGGGCGAACGAGTGGCGTAGTCTTCGCGGTTTTTGGTAGAGAAAAGCTAAGACTTAGTGGTAAAAGGACACCCCGCGAAGTATCGGTCCAACGATAGTAAACGACACCCGAAGATTATTGTTTTCAAATGAAGACGAAAGGCGGAATTACCGAGTACAAAATAATATAAAACGTACAGACGGCGACTGCGGCAGACTGAAATAATATCATATACTATACCGTCGGCGTTCTGCAATGGACTCAACTGCACGCGCGCGACGATGGCGTTCTTCACGCCGGACACCCACCTCGTATACCACCCACCCACCTACATAATATTGTATATTAAATCGTTGCCGTGTTAGTGTATTAGCAGTAGTGGTACTAGTGGTAATGGTATTAGTGGTAGTGGTATAAGTAGTGGTAGGCGTATACACGGTAACATACTTGCCGGGTCAGTGTTTGTTGACCTTGCTGTTACTATGGCGATGGCGCTTCCGCGCAAATCGCAGGGTTCGGTTCAACGAACCTCCGCCTCGGCAGCGCGGCGTGTAGGTACGAGTCACCTGTACAGCAATCGAGGGAGCTGCAAGTACGGCGGAGGTTTATAATATACCTATATTTACTTATATTTATACGTAATATATTATTTATAGGTACCTGTTTGTACACACGTGCAGCGAGCGCGTTTGTTTGTGTGCACCTCATAATAAAAGCCGCAAAATATATAATAGGTATGTGTTAAAAACCTGTCACATAATATATGTCCATCATGATATGGATATGTATAATAAACGTAGCTATAGTTTTAATAAACGATGAATGAAAAAACTGTTTTCTGCCCATACCTACTATATAATATTCACGATATACGCAAGAAATTATTACTATGATATTTAATTGTACGGCAAAAAACATGCAATAGCTGCTCTGACGCAGCATGATTTTTATTATTATTATAATATCCGATTTAATTGTGCGATATGACCCGAGGAATGACCGCCGGCAGGACAGCGACACCACCTGCACCCCGTTCACCAATACACGGGCTACGCACCACAAGCATATTATAATATGCTATATAGTTTCCCTTAATTCTGCCGCAGCGTGTTCGTACAACAATGTGTAACGACCTCAACACCAATTATACGTATTGTAGCTCTATAATTTTATCGCAGGGTTATTTTGCAAAAACGTTTGTTTTAAAGTCATGTTTTTGATCACGTGACGGTTACTAATGTAGTAATGTTCAGGTGTACCGAGTACCTTACCTAGCGGCTAGCTTCAAATGTCAAATCAATGGCAAACATAATGATTTATATATAATTTTAAAATACATTAGTTTTTATTAGTGCCTACGGGCATAGTTATAACCTAACCAGCTCTTTAGATTGTTCATGAGTTAATTTACTAATAAGTAGTCACTGGTACGATCTGTGTTTACCGTGTAGAAATAACATTTTATATAAACATTTATATAAGTGATTTCGAAAAATGTGAAGGCCTAAAGTTGAAAATGATGGTGCTAAATTATATCGTGTTGTTGAAGAATTTTCTAGCGAAGTTTTCAATACGAATTATTATTTGCTATTAGTTTTTGTATAGTTTTTTGTTCATACATCGTTTATTTTACATTTCTTATTGCATATAAATTCTAGTCCTAATTTATGATCAACATGACAACATATATAATATATATATAACTATTACAATAATATTATTATTGTAATAGTTTACAAACAGGTACCTAATAACATAACGTTTGCATCATGCGGGTAGGTGGTGAATCAGCTAATTATTTAATCATTACCTTGTTATTGTAGAGGAGACATGTCAAACTCAAAGTATTAACTGTGCCAGATATATTGAATAGCTCAGTATGCGGGCCACACAGCGGCATAATTTTACATAGAAAACTTTTTTTTTTAGGGGGAGGGGGTCAAGCGGGGTCAAAAACTGTAAAATATTTGTATAATTAATTTAATATGTCACTTATATTAGTATGAAAATATCACAATATTGTTACTATTTTTGACATTTGACAAGCTATGTGTAGGTACTTTTATAATGCATTTATTTTATGTTGTGGATACCAGTGTACAGTGTTATTTACACTTGGTAAATAAATGTATGGGTATAAAACACTTTTATAATAAAATACCTAACCGAATCTAACCTGCACATTTTTCTCCCCGTATACTCAAAATATATAACATAGCTAGCTTAATAAGACCAGCAATTTATTTTATGGGTACTTTTTTCCACAATATTTGTGTTATAATTTTATCAATTATAATATTGTGGGACCACAAAACACATCAAACATTTTTGGAAATTAAATATTAGTACAACACATTTTTTTATATACTGAAAAAATATTAATTAATAATTACCTATATAAAAAACTTAGGTATATCGGCGCTTATATTTATTGTTAGCAGGCCAAAGAAGGCGTTTAGATAAAGTTGGTGCAAATGTACACCCTGCCCCTCCCAAAATGATGCCCGCGGGGCCACAAATAAAAATGTATTGAAAAAACATTTTATAGATACAATTTTTTTATACTATTCATTACCTAATCATTACTTACAATAATATGCAATTCTTATTCAATTCAGTTTATCAGATGATATGACAGAAAAGTAACATAATGTATACAGTATACTATCACTAATATATCCGTGACTTGTGACACGTTGGAAAATTGTATAATTTTTTTCTTCAAATATATGTTTATTAATATTGCTATATATCCACGGGTTACAAAAGAAGATGCGAGGGCCGCATATTTAACTCTTCTCTCTTGTAGAGTATATACTATATACTATATAATACATAAATTAATGAATTACCTATATTTTTATAATTGACAATATTTGTATACTTATATATATTCTGAGCGTAGCGGTATATTTACAATGATGTGTCTATTTTTTTCTGTCATCAACATTTGGGATATAAATTTCCCGATTTTCGTCATTAGTATCTTTTCTGATAGAAATGTGAATCAAATTTAGCAGGTCAAAATTAAAAATTCACAGTAGCTTTCAAAAGTGTCAGAAAAACCAAAAAAAATGGGAAATTTTACGTAAAATCAATTTTTTAAAAAATTGAATTTATTTTTTTGACGCAACTCAAAAATTAATCTCTAGCCGATTGAATTTTTTATCAAATATTTATATTAAAATTTTCCAAATATTTTCGAAATATTTTGACTCATTTTGAGCAATTTATAGCCTAGAGAAATTTTTTGAATTTTGTAAATTATTTTTTGAGTTATTAAATTTTATTATTTATACAAGTATGCTAGGATGACACAACGCCTCTGTTGGATAAGTATTAATGAGTATTAAAATATTCATGATTCTGCAAATTTACGGAATCGTAGGTACTCGGGTACTCCACCGCGTGAACACCGGTATGAGTATCGTGTATTAATTGTGTATGACCAAATTTATTAAGCTTATTTAATAAGCTACAGCTCCTATCAGTGGCGTAGCGAATCGTGTTTTTCAGAAGCAATTGCTTCTGGTTTCTGTTGGGTAGTGGTGGGTCATAACCTCATAAATCCCACATACACGGTCAGTCTTTGAACTTTATTTTGGGTGCTACCCCACTCCCCTATTTGAGCATATGAGTATCGTATAAATCAGTTGGAGTAAGGTGGGGTAGGTCATAAATAGTTTGTTTACTTCCATGTGATTTAAAGTTCGCTACGCCACTGGCTCCTATGACTTATGTATATTATGCTGTGTTGTAAAAAATACCTTTGGAATAAAGTATTAAAAATACCACACAAGCACCTACTATTAACTAAGTACTATTTAATATTTAAACTTTATGGAAATAGGTAATCTTTAAATAAAGAAAAAAATGTATCTAGTTCTGAAATAATTTATTTTAATCAAACAGTTGACTATATTGTTTTCTAAAAGTATTATTTAGTATTAATTAAAAGTATTAATTATTAGGCATTTCCATAGCCGGACATTTCTTTTTTTTTTTTTGGGGGGGGGACTTAAATTGTTGTCTCAGGTTTTTTAGACCTAGAATACTTATCACCTGTTACTTTTTTTACACCATTGTTTATAAAAAAAAACCTGCTCCTTGTGCAGTCGTTCTGGTTGTGACATTAACCCATTGTATGGCCAACTATTAAAAATTAAGATAATCAAACAAAATATACGAATATGTGATCAACGAAACGAATATTACATGAAGTCATTAAATATTAAATGACATAACTTATGCTCGAAATAATATGTGCCACAGGCCCACATATTTTGTTTAGTTGTTTAGCGGTAACGGTAAATACAGTCAATTTATTTAATTTAAATGTACACAATATATTAAAAAGTATGTAATAATATGGAACTTTATTTTTCTATTATAAATTAAATATTCATTAAAATAATAATAGGTATCACCATTGATAATACATATTACAGTAGTATTATAGTAGGTACCTACTCTGTATTATCAATGGCAATAATGGCATTACTCATTTTTGTATTAATGTATCATGTATTCGTGATTAATATCATTGATTATAATATAAGTACAATGTAATATGCGTTCAAATAAATGAGTGGTGTAAGATGTTCTACAACTTACAAGATATAATAAGTCATAATAAATGTTTTTGCGTTAACACGGGGTGGGGTTACTTTGTGTATAGTCGCATAGGTTGTAGGTATGTATAAAAATTAATACAATTTAAAAAATATTTTGAAATGTATAAAATATAGATATAATTTTTTTATATTACCCCTCCTATTAAAAATATCTATGTACCGACTGTACTTACTGTCTGCTATCGCCGATATGTACACGGTCAATCATATATTTACTATCGAATGCATTTCTTAAATATGTGAAAATATGTGCGGGTTGAGAATTACACGTAAACAAATTATTTTGAGTAGGTACACAATATTACAGTAACATAATATAACAATATCTGATTGCACCATTGTTCAGATTAATTGTTCTTAACTCGATGAAATACCTATATATAAATATATAGACTTAAGACTGTCAATAGAAACAATGAATATTATACTATTAATAAAAAAAAGGTACGTTAAAAATATAGTTTTTCATTGTTTTTTTGTCATATTATATTCTATATTAGAATCAAAATATGGTTTTTCATCGTTTTATATAAATACATAGTCACATAGATAAGTTTAGGTATTACTGTATTAGGTTGTTATATGGTATTACTATTATTAATTATGAACTGGTAAAAATGTTCCGCCATGTTAATGTTTTTGACAAAAATTAATTCAACCTACCGTTTTCCTAGTAAAATAAATTACTTTTATACTATGTATACATCTATTAGTAGGTATATTAAAATTTGCAGTGACTTACTCCTCAACTATCATACAAAAATATTATACATTTGTATACTATAATAGACACGTTTAGAATGTCGTCACTGAACATATCCATCCAAATTTCCCAGTGGATATTTTAAGAAATTATCACTGGGCGACATTAAAAAAAAATTTCAGGCAACATATTAATGTGAGCTTATAAAAAACTTTTAAGTATTAATTATATTAATTAATAAATAATAATTTATAATAATAGGTATTATATTGATTATTCATAGAAATTCACAGAAGATTAATATTATTACACCAATACTGTTGATAATAAATAGTAAATACTACTATTTTTACTAGTATTTATAACCAATTTTATTGTAATACGTTACACACTTACACGTACCTATCATATTATGCAAGTATTTATATTTCATTTAAGATAATTGTATTTTGTAATATATTATCATTATTAGAAAGAGGTACTGTATTAAGTATAAGTCCGAGTATAAAATATTAGATTTTAAATTATTTTATACTTAGATACCGAAAGTGACGAAAGTCGTCCTGTCGTCGTAGTATCGTATAAACGTATTGGGTAGGTAACTTGACGGCTTGAACGTTTATACTGTTGAAAGGTTCAAAGTGAAATAATTATTTAGCTAATATTATCTTGTAGGAACAAGGACTAAAATAAAATCTAAAACAATCAATTTGTAAATTGTAGATATTTGCCGGGACGACTGACGACCAGATGAAACATGTCGCATTGTCGTGTGCCACGCTTCCTTGAATTGTACTTGTTATTCTACGGATACCTACGGGCTACGGTGAACGGTCACATGGGTTTTTCATTCTCAATAATTATTTGTCAAACGAAATGATATACCTACGTCATAAATCAATAACAAAATTGAACACAATAAATAATCAATACATTCAATTATATAATAATTTCAAACATCGACATTTTTACAAAAATCGTTGTCGCCCAGTACCTACATTAGTTAAAATATCCACCAAAACATTCAAGTCCGAGATCGGAGATTGGCTGCACTCAGCTGACAGCTCTAAATTATTATTTATATCTCTATATCGATATACGACATTTTGCCGTGTAGCCATCGATATGACCATATATTATGACGTGACTTTGCTGGATAATATAATAATATTTTTATTTACCAACGATCAAAATATTATTATATTATGTCTAAGGCCGTGGTTGCACTGGGCGCACGTCGCAATTATCACTGTCATTAGTCATTAGTCATTACTCGTTTCCACACTTCGTTGTCGCCACTCGCCGAACCGCCGAAGTACCGGACGCCGCCGGACCGCACGACCGTTGTGAACCGTTTGCTACTTTCTTCGTTTTATACCGCGTTGGCGCACTATAGCCTGGTACTATGGTTTGGTACTAACCTCGTCTGTGCTGGTGTAGTCGTAAACCGCAGTTATACGTTTTTCGTCACCGTCCGTTCGTCGTCCACGCGTGCCTGTTCCTGGTCATTCCGATTGCTGTTCTGCGCTCGCCACGTTTTCCCCAGAACGGAAGCGTCGAAGCGACCGAGTGGCGATCTCAATCCACGTTGAAGCGACAGACCCCGCGACTAGAATCCACGAACGCCATGGCGGATGCTACGCACAAGTGAGTGGTTATTTTGAATGCGCGTAACGACCGTTGACCGACGGACCCGTTATCCTCGGGTGGTGGGTGGCGGTGATCGGGCACGAGGCGTTTGGAATCACGATTTTTTCGGTTTTTATTAATTCAGACTTTCAGAGAGGCTTGTACAAATATGTGTAATTATATGTATGTGGTAGGTACCAGGTACACAAGTAGTATTCAAAGAAAATTATTGGGGGGGGGGGACTGCTGCCCCCTTTACCAACTACCTACATAAATATTCTCCTGGTGTCCCATGTGTAAATTTGTTTTTTACAATGAAACTAGGGTCTATATTTTTAGATTAAAAATAATTGAAATATAACTGAATATAATATGCTGCCAAGTATTCTGTAAAACGACCAAAAATATCCTCTATAATATGAGTATTCTACTTACCTATTAAAAATTAAAAAAAAACATGTATTTTATGAAAAAATAATTAAAATATGCTTTATTATGCATTTTTATTTTTCATAAAGATTCTGTGTAGGTAATTTCCAACATATAACATGGGCTTTAAATGTTTTTAAAAAATCATACATTTTACATTTTTAATTAAAAATACTTACCTATTGTTTATTTTATAAATTTAGAACATTATCGGATGGAGTTAAACGTTGGAAATCGATCTATAGTTACTTGAACTTGATGAAGTACATGCTAAGAATTTTCTGCTATTTTGCGGCAGTTGTGATGTTCCAGATTAGTTCATTTTTAGAAGTTTTATCTGATTATCTTAAATCAACTGAAAAGGCAGAAGATTCACATGAGAAAACTATTGAAAAAAGGTACTAGTAAATTTGATTTATACATTTTTTAGAAAAGTTTAAATTCAAAATTCTGAATAATTATATGTACCTACTTATTTCTATCTTTCTTTAAAATATACCTACTTTTCATTATATTTAACTTAATTAATATTAGCTTTATTTAGTTATCTACCTATATAATTCAGTATTATGTACCTACTTAATAAGATTTAAACAAATTGTTTCATAATTTAAGTAAACCAACATATTATATATTTCTCTTCATATTTTTATTTCCTTAAAGGTGCGATGCTAATTCTTTTTCTAATCAAACCAATAAAAATGAAGAACTAAAAGAAGTATTTAAAGTTATCAATGATACGGTTAATGAATTAATAGACAGAGAGTAAGTAACAAGTAACAACTAATTATATTTTAATTTCTTAGACAAGTTATTGCTAATAACAAATTATTGTTTTAAATCTATATAAAAAATTATTACATTTTCTAGAATTTTCAGTCGCTGTAGTTTGCGTTTTAAAATAATTCAATGTTTATTTTTCCCCCAAGGTGCGATTTGCATTCCAATCACATGGATAAAAATGAAGAACAAAAAGGAGAAAATAAAGTTATTGGTGATATTGCGAATGGATTAATAGACAATGTGACTGAAGGGTAATTACATTGTACATAGTCATATTATATTAATTTCCTACAAAATGAAATTACCTATTGGGATAAAGTTAAACTTAATTAAATAAATGGGTTTAGCAATAAACTTATATATGCATAAATATACATATAACAGATAACTCTAGTCTCTAGATAACTCAATATTAAAGATAAAAAATTAGGTATCAACTATTTTAACTTATTAAAGTTGAGTTAAAAAATAATTCAATATTAACCTTACTGCAAGGTGTGATAGTTATTTTATTTCTAATCACATCAATAAAAATGAAAAACCAAATCAAATATATAAAGTTGTTGATATTATAATGAATGATATGGTGACTGAATTAATAGATAAAATCAATAAAGAGTAAGTACCTCACTATATTTTAACTTCCTAAACAAATATTCAAATCCAATAGGCAACTGCAATTTTAAGAACAACAAAACATAATTGAACCATCAAGTATTTTGAGTTATTACAGTTGACTTTACTTAATGTTTATATATCCCTAAATGCATTATTGTCATTTTTATTTTAGTCATGAAAATCAAAAAAATAAATATTCTACAAAATTAGTTATGTCTGATACTGAAAATAAATTGTTAAACCATGAGTAAGTTAACTACTCACAAAAAAAATTAAGAACTTTATAACATAGTGTTTTTTTTACATATATACCTACATACTAGTAAAAAAAATATATCTCTAAGCAGCTGCTTATACCATGATTAATCAACAAACATACTAGCTAAAGTTCCATTTTCAATTATATTATGCATGTCCCATAGACATGGAAAAATCAAAATCAACTGGACAATGTAGATTATAGCTTTCAAGTTTTAGTGTTTATATTCTTAGTCCGGGTAAATTTCATATGCTATGTTATCTTGCTAACATGCCTGTTTATTTTGTCATGGCTTTTACTACATAATATGCATAATATAAGGACTGATTTTTAGTTTAAAACCTTTCCAGAAATGCAAAAAAAAAACTGCTTAAATAAAATAAAATATTCCTCCCATACCTTCATATATTTTTATAATTCAATGTTTTTTCTATACAGGTGTAATGGTCAATCCGTTTTTGACTGTAATAAAGTTGCAGAGCAAAAAATAGTAAATGAAGCTAATGCTAATATTGTAAATTGCAAATTAAATGAAGAGTAAGTTTCAAACAAACTTATATTTTAAGAATAATTTAAATAAGTTGATGATTTTGATGTATAATTTTTTCTTAAAATAATTTATTTATAGATTCCATACCAACAATGAATAATAATAATTTAATATGTTTAGGTGTGATTCTCAGTATTATGATGGAGTTGAACAAAAGTAAGTACCTACTAAAATATTATATTAGGTCTTATTAAAATATTATAAAAGCGGTGATTTTATTGTTTCTTCTTTTATAGACCTACGTCTCAAATTCCTGGAAAATCGAGAGAAATGTGAGTATTTAATTTATGTTAAAATATTAAAGTATTCTTAGAAAATTATTTTGTATTGTCAACGTTTATATTAATTAAATGTTAAAATTATTATTTAATTATTTTTACAGTACTAATTCTGAAAACAGCGAAGAAAAAGTTAAAGAAGAGTGAGTATTAATTTAAGTATAAATTATTTTTGAAAAAAAAAAAAATATTTTTATTTTTAAATCCAATTAGTTAAATAATTATATAAAACAGCAATAACAGGACATGTTATACTTATGCTTTGTGTCTGAACTTGCATTTAAATATCAAATGTTGCACTCAGAATAATCCATTGTATAATAATAGAATGGACTGTAATATTATAATTTAGAGGTAAGAATATTATCCAGGGCTACACGTTTCATTTTTATAGATATTTTAATTGTGTAATAATTAGTAATGATTTATAATTTTCCGAAAAATATACTATCTTAAAATGATCATAAATCACTTCAAAACAATGATCCCAAAAAAACTTTCTTGATGCCTTAGTCTTACCTTTGAATTGTATGATTGATTAATTTACTCTAAAACTAAATATAATTAAAAAAAGGTTATTCTGAATGCAAAATTATTTATGTATTTGTGTGAAGACAGCACAAAAAAACATGCGAGTATAATGTAACAACCGTGTGACATTTTTTTTTTTTACGAATATAAGTGCTTATTTAACGATTCTGGTTATTTTTAGTGCATATTTTTTTTAGTCCTTACATATGCAAATAATTTCATGTACATAAACATCTAAGGTCTATTTATTATGTATCAAGTGTCTACTACAAATGGTTTCAGCTCAAAATATGCGTGTTATCAATTGTATCGTGACTATTTTTATAATTTATTATGATGCTAGATACTGATGTCTTATTGTAAATCAGATATGAATTATCTTGATGGTATTAATATCAATTGCAGTCATGACAATACCAAATAATGTCAAAATCTATACTACATCAGTTGAAATTAATTATTATATAGTAAAATAAATAAATACATACTAATTAAATAAAAAAAATTAATACTACTGGGTTGATTCAAAAACAATTTCAAACAAAATAAAATAGTAAATGTATAATTTTTGGGTATATTTGTTACAGAGTGTAACAGGAATAACTGACAAAAAAAAAAAGTGATGCTACTTAAACGTATGACAACAATTGTTAAAATTATATGATTAGTAACTAATTTAAGAAATATACTCATATCAGCAAATTCCCAACAATTATATTTTGAAAATATTTATTACGTTCCTAATTAATTAATCAAAATAATATTGATATTTAAAAAAATTCTAAAAAATAAACTACTTAACTTAGATAAATGTTTTTACCATCAAAATTGTTCTTATAATCAGATTTACAAATTAGCTGTTTTGAATTCCAAAATATTTAAATCAAATATAAATTTTTTTATTTTCAGTACTAAAAAATCGAGGGGTAAACACCTTGGGGGGTAATCAGTGTACATAAGGTGATGGTAATCATGGGTATTTATGGGTAATCATAGGTAATCTTTGTAGTAAATCATGGGTAATCATAGGTATAATCATTGAAATCAGTAATCTGGTGTTCAAACTTTCTGTCGGGTATTTACCCCTCGTAAAAAATAAAAATAATTTATTTTATTTTACACATATAGCGCAAGTGACCTTAAACTATAAATAATACTAATATTAATTAGAACAAATGTTATTTCATCTGTCCGGTATTCCTGTTACACACTGTATAATATTATATTATACCCTAAAGACATAACAATACTTACATAGGTAACAAACTAACAAACAATAAAACACTTTATAATAGTACCTTCTGTGTTTATAACAAATAACAAAAATAATAATAATGAAAAATACACTAAAAGAAACATTATTTTATAATGATTAAAATGTAGTATCTATAAATATTTATCAACTTCAGGACAAATGAAAGATGCAAAAATTTAATATAAATATAGATATTCTATACGCGTCTAAAATTAACACTTTCAATGTCGCTGACGTGTCAACAGAGCTTATTCCAATAGGCCGGCGACACGTTAATGCATCAAAAAGTTTATATATGCTATAATTAAATTGGATTTTTTTTTTAATAAACTGAAATTAAGATAAGCCATTGACAATGAACTCTAAATCTAAAAGGTATAGGTGGTTTTAATTTTCGTTTTTTCCGTCGTTTCTGAAATCACGGGCGGCGTTAAACGTGTTAATAAACAAGAGATCATAGAAGCCCCGGGTGTTGCGCATTGCTTGGCCGCAGTTGTTAATGTGTGCTGCGGTTAAGCATTGTTCAGGGTCGCTAGCTCACGTTTGGGTGACCACTTGGGCTTTTATCGACGTATCCTCTCCTCATATCCTCACGTGTTACTCAAAACCAACCGTAACTACCACAAAATGCTAATGGCTATAGTAGTTGGTAAAACTAATAAAAAAAGAAGATCTTGGATGTTATCGACTTATACATAGATGTATAAACATATCATAGACATCATGTAGATTATATATGTTTGCTAGGTATATATTTAATCAATTTACGTTTCTGTTATGTAATTGTTGAAATTAAAATATTCAATCAACTCCTCTTTAAAATGTATTTGTTATTTTTTAGAATTACTACTTCCGAGGACATTGGATCTGCAAGAGTTAAAAAAAGACAACCTATCAAAAATACTGCAATGTTACTAATAACTAAAACAATAAATGAAAACAAATTAATGGACAAACGATTCAAGTTTAAAACCAAATACGACAAAGACAAGTAAAAGAGTTTATTAATAATATTATTGCATTACTTATGTTAAAGGAACACGAAACAAAAAAAAATAAGTTTTTTAATTTGGAAGTAGTTTCAGTTGTAAGAAAAATGGTATAGGTTTTAATGGTTTTATATTTCCACTCAAATTATTTAATAAATTATGAGGAATTAAAAAAGACGCGGACGTCATTGGGCCATAATTTCCTATCTTTTAAGTGTAAAAGTTGCTTGCTTTATACAATAATTTATAGTTAAGGATTTAATTACATCTAAAGTATATTTTTGAATTTTTGTTTTACGTGCGATGATCATGTTGTGATGTGTTTTTATGCAAACTGCGGAATCAGAATTTGTATACATTGTTTAGTTTTTTTTATGCACACATTGTACCAGCACCAAACACTTATTGTAACATAAAATGGCGTATCCAGCTATTATCTCTCTTAGCATTTTTAATGTTTAATAAAAACTATAATTTATATTGCAATTCTGATACAAGTCACTCAATTTTACGTAAATCAAACAAATAACATTTTTAGGTATACTCTGTTCCAAAAAAGTTAAATCAGTTTGCTAAATAATGTTCCTACGAGAATTTGGAAAAAAAAAGTAATCGGTTTGTCACGAGTTGGAAATGTCCAGTCTCGGGTGACATTTTATTGTTTAGGATACTTGGAAAAGGAATTGGGGTCTGGTGCGCTGAAGCCCGCAGTCGTGGTGCGAAAATGATTATTCTCTCTTGGAACAGAGTATAGGTAATTCATTGTGTGATGTAAGTAACTTTTGCATATACAAGTTAGGTAGTTATATTCGAGTTCGGCCCAATGATGTCACTGGGCCATTCTAAATACGGTAATATCTACTTAAATAAAAATTTTTTACATTGAATTTCGACCTAATCATTTTTAATAATTCTAACATAAATAATATTGAATAATAATTTGAAGAAAACATTTTTGGTGTTGTTTGCTACTTTTATGTATGCTTGATACTATTTTAACTAACTAATTAGCTACCTATTCATAATTTATTGAGTATCAATTTTCATTTATATTAATTTTGTTGCACAGAATGTCAAATAAAGAAACACCTAATGGAAATCCTTATCAGGACAAAGATAACATTTTTACAAACAAATCTGATAGTTTTAAAAGCGAAAACAAACTGTCATTAAATAATGAACCTGAGAAAACTGATTGTTTTGAAGTAGCTAACAATAGCAATAGTAAAGACACTTCTATTGGTAGTGCATCAATGTATAAGAATGATAGCAAAAACCTTGATATCCATAAAAATATAGAACCAATGGAAAATCAATACAAAATCAATGGGAATCAAAAATTGTAGGTATTTTTTTTTTATTAATAATTAAATAATATTTACAATATTATGCTATTTTTTAAAATGTTGTTAAAATTGGGTTATTTTTTAGTTATTTCAACCCAAAAGCAAATGTTTTTGTATAATTTGAAGTACTTCAGAGGATGTCACCTCACTATACGTTTTCTCTCCCTGACTCACGTGCAACAAAGCAAATTTATATTTAGCAGAACCAGCCCTGTGTTATTACTTTTAATATTAGAGTGAATTTACCTATTTTAAAGCTTCGAGCCTTTGTACTAACTACAAACCTGTGTCCCCTTCATTTGCTTTTTTATAATATTTTAATTTTTATACAATTTATAAGCAATTGTGAATTTTAATAATTTACACGCTCATAACTTACATCAAAATAAAAATATCATAAAATAGCCAGTGTATGGACACGGATAATGTACTTTACTTAAAGTTTGATATTAGTCAATTCACTCATTTTAAACATAACAACACAAGGTTGGTTCTGCTAAACGTAAATTTGCAATGTTGCTCGTGGATCCGAGAGAGAGTAAACTAATAGTTCCCTGATGTCCTCTCAAGAGGACATCTCACCCGTATGTGTTGTCACCGTCTTACGCACGAATCACATACTAGACAAAATGTCTTTACGCAGTCTAAGTAGAACTCGCTCAATTTTGGTGTTTGAATAAAAACACCTATTACAAAATTATAAGATGACAATATTTAGGAAGGCAAGACAGGTCATTTAAAAATGTTGAAATTTTTGCTATTTCCAAACGATATAATGAACATTATATTGAAAATAATGGAAAAAAACGCATATTCTTGCCCTCAGAAATATTTTCACAATTCAATTTTTAATAGGTATTTTTACTCTAGAACCAAAATTGAGTGAGTTCTACTCAGACTGCGTAAACGTGTTTTGTTTATTTCGTAAGTTTTTTAAGACTTTTACGTGTTACGGCTTTACAGAGTTTCCGACTATACAGGGTTCACATTAATTAAGTTGTAATTGCATCGGGACTAAAGGAATTGTTCGTGGTAACAGGGTTTCCATCTTACCGAAGTTTTACTGTATATCCCCCCCTCCCCATTAAGAATCCTGAGTATGCACCACTGATTATACCTCTAACAAAATGGTACATGTTAATTATTATTCATGAAAATAAAAGTGCATAGAATCTCATCTATATTTAATGAATCATGTTTTTATTTTTGTTATTTTTATAATTAATAAAACTATTTTTTAAAGGGTCACAAAAAATAACGTTGATCACCGGGAAAATGATGATGGTAATGAAAGCAGAAGTCCGATTACAAAGACTGAAATAATGTAAGTTTCATCATATTTAATAATATTCAAACAACTAAATGTATGTTCCTTCTAAACTTTAAATAATTCTGATTCTTTATTATGTATAGACTGAATTATAACCTAAAATTAAATTATTTAGTTAATAAAAAATTACATTTATTTTAATTAATTGTTAACCTGTATGTCACGTTCACTTAGTGAAATCTTTGTTTCGTGAAAACTGAAAAGTTAGCCACATCATGAATTGGACACCATTTTTTATGCTTTGTGAAATTAAAAAAAAAAAATCATTATATTATTATTTACAACTTTTTATTAAATGGAGACAACATTTTGACATTATGTAATTTTTATTATTCAGCCATTCACTTTCTGAAATACAACTGAAGTGTTATTAATTACTGTTATTTAATTTATTTGTTTATTTAAATACATAATAAACTTTAACAACAGGCATTAAATAATAATTAATAAATTAAATATTAATTAATAATTTATCTCCAATACACTTTGAAATATGTGCATTGCTGTCCTATAATAAATTATTTATATTTTATATTCTTAATAATATGTTGAAAATTGAATTGGTTGGTAACTATAAATTTAATTTGTCCTTTGTGTGCTTGACGCTCTTTTTCGATTTCTTCACTGTTATAAATAAATCACAAATTTGCTGCTGTGTAATCGATTTCAACAACTATTTATTTATTACAAATTGAACTATACATAATTGTTCCATATTTATATTATGTTACTTATACATTTCTTCAATTAAAGTACTTTGTTGCCAGTTGAAAGTTTCTTAATCAAATCAAATGTTACAATTTGAGAAGTCAAACTAATTTTTTGTTTGGTGCTAAAGAAAGCTTTACATGTGCCCTTTTTGATTATTCTATAAACTTGAAGTATTATGCTCACAATATCCTGATAATTGTGTTCAATGATTCCTTGACTTTGAGAATGTCTTAGTCTTCTGTGAACAATTATGCAGCCAGATCAAAGTTCTATGATAATTAAACGTTTATTATAAAGTGTTAAAGAGTATTGTGTGCACTCTTCCACTATGTGTTTGATGGTTAATGCAGTGTTACATGAGTCACATATTGGTTGTGGTTCTTTGCTAATTAAATATGAGTGGGTGAGTAAGGCGTGTCCGATTCTGGTGCGGGTGATTGCAATGTCTTGGCGTCGGTTGAAATAAGAAGAAGTGATAAATTTGTTAATTGTTTTTGTAAATATATTTGAGTTTGTCGGTTGATGGTATTCAGTTCTAGTGATTTCTAGTGGTGCAATATTTGAAAGTCCCATTAATCAAGAGCCCTTCTTTTCAGACAGTATTATATTATGCAGCAGATAAATCTATTAACACTGCTCGTCTTCAGGAATTTAGCCTAGATCATTGTGGTAAGCGCTAAGACCTGCTCCACATCCATGGTTGTTTCTGAACTCAACTTGCTCTATTGATATGTATTTATCCATGGTTGGTTGTATTCGGTTTAATACTAATCTCTCCAATAGCTTGTACGTATTACTGAGAAGTGTTATGGGTCGGTAATTTCCTGCTTCCATTCCAGTCTTTTTTGGTTTGAGTAAAGCTATTACTTTTGACTTTTTAAGAATGTCTGATATTTTTATGTATTTAATTTGTCGCTATATATTTCTGTTAGCCATGTTTGTGTCTTTATTCCATTGTTTTTTAGCATCTCAATTGAACTAACAAATTCCCTTTCATTGAGTTTCATTATCAATAATATTTATAGGCGCTCAGATTATAAGGAAAATTGATTGTAATTCATAAGTTACTACATACCAAAATTAGTATTGTAGCCCCTGGCACCCAAAGGAAACTTGATTAGTAAATGTAATAATGAACAGAAAAATATTGTTAAGAAATTTATTTTACAATTATAAAAATTAATTACTTGATATTTTTTTCTTAATTTGTTTTGTTTAAAATTAAAATGTTTTATCTCTGATGCAGTTATATTTTAGTAGTTAATAATAATTGAGTCTTCTCTTTCTACCCTGAAGTATACAATTAAATATACAATCATCAGCCAAATAAAATATTTTATCTGTAAAAGTATTTTATAAAATACTTATTTTATTTTACAATTAATCTCTAGGATAGTTTCTTCAATTTCAACTTATATGGTATATAGTTTATGGTATATGGTTTTTTGGGTTTTTTTTGTTTTAAGGGGATTTGATACCGTGATTTTCTGTTTTCGTCTAATGAAGCGATAAGAATTCTGAAAACAGATTTGAATTTGTCATCAAGTCTACTTGAAATCGACTTTCCCACATTTTTGATATTATCTCCTAAATTCTAGAAAAAGTCATAGAAAAAAAGAGTATTTGAAAATTTTTGTATTTCAATTTTTGGAGAGGCTAAAATCAAAAAATCAAAAATGTGGAAAAGTCGATTCAGAGTAAACTTGATGACGAATTCAAATCTGTTTTCAGAATTTTCATCGCTTCATTAGATCAATTGGTATGTTTGGCAAAAAACACGTCTAAAATACTATGTTACACGTGTCTTAGACGAAAACAGAAAATCACGTTATCGAATCCCCTTAATAAAATTTCATATCTATACAGTCTAAATTAGTATTCTTATATTATATGTGTAATGAAGAGAAACCCGTTCATAATTCAGACTAGTTTATCGTAATAGGTTTTTATGTGTAATAACATTTTTAATTTTATTTTAGAAATGAGATGGTCAGATAATGAAAAAGTTACACAACTTTAAGTTCATTTCATAAAAAATATACATAAATGATTTTCTTTTTTTTTTTGTATTTCATAAAGCGTAGAATAAATGGCATTGATTTTTCATGAAGTGTTTGTGTCAGTTTAATTATTAAGTTCATATAATTAGTCATTAGTCATAATATTACAAAGTTCCTCCATAAAAAGTTAATAATATTCTAATTCTTAACCTCATTCATAATAAAACAATTATTTAGAATCAACGAAAATAATGGTGAACTCTTGAAAAATCACAATGATTATGAAAATAAAGAACCAATTACAACAACTGAAAATATGTAAGTATTGCCATACCTTATATTCAAATTAACAGAATTCTAAAACAATATTTTTATCTCTTTAGATTTGTATAATTGAGATTCTTACATACCTACATAATACATTTATATTATAATTTAAAATTAAATAATTAAATTAATAAAAAGGGTGGGCAAGTGGGTATAGCTCTGCTATATTGCAGTTGTTGTGTAAGTCACTGTAATGGATGTGTAAAAGCAAAATCTGAGTGAAGACAGTCACCCTATATTATTATAATAATATTTTTAAATTACAAAAAATACCTAAACTCATTATTCATTGTTTAAATATCTTGTTTTGTCTAAATTTTAACTTAAACTATTAAAAACTAAAAAGTACCATACTTATATAGTTTAAGACTTTTTGGTTACAGTATGAACTACTTATGAGCAACAATGTATACAATTTTATATATTTTCAACCATAAAATAGTTTGCAAATTTTCATAATTTTTTTGAAGTTGATCAAAATTTGAACTTAAAATGTTTATATATACCTTAAATATTTTTGAATTGCTATTATAACAGTTTGATGAGAAACTCTTAATTTACAAGTAAGTATCCAATGTCATAAAAATTTGAATTTCAAATGCTCTTAACAAATTTATTTGACTTTCTGCTAACCTTTTTTTTTTTTGTTTAAGGTAGAAAAACTTACAAGGAATTTTGTATTGTATTTGTATTTTCAAAGTTTTGACCTAAAGAACAATTTTTTATTGAAAATAATTCAAAAACAAAAACTTATCAAAATCCAAATTTCCTTATACCTATGTTTAAAAAGAGTAAAAATATTATATGTTATAGTGTATAGAAAATGGTAGGTTTTGTGTAGAATCCCCGTTAATCCTTATTTTTTTTTTTTTGTTAATTACTGGGAATTTTATTCTTATAATTTGAATGCATCAACTAGATTCACTTTTCCACCAGATAAGTTTGAGGTAAAAATTGAAGCGTTAAAAAAAAAATTCATCATTGTAAAATCATTACACATGCATTGCTCAGTAAAATCCAAAAAGAACTTTTTATATATTGAATACAACCTATATAAACCTTTGGGAAGTCTCTATGTAAAATATATGAATAATGTTATTTTAAATATCACTTATCCAGTATCTTCAATAAAAAAAAATTTTTAGGATCACAAAAAATAATGATGTCCACTGGAAAGATTTTGATAATTATACGAATAGTGAATCAAATACAAAGTCTGAAAATATGTAAGTACCATCATAGTAAATATTTAGAACAATAAGGATCTCATATGTAAATTCCATTTATCTTTGTGATTTAATATTATTTAATTTATAAGAAAAAAAAATGGATATTTTTTATATTGTGTCCATCTATTCATAAACCACATACCCTAGGAAAGCCCATCTACAATTAATTTATCAAGTTCTTTTAAGTAAAATCTTAATAAAAAAAAATATTTTTAAGGATCACATCAAATAATGGTAGATGCTGGGAAAATGATGATGGTATTGAGAACAGAAAACCGACTTCAATGACTGAAAATATGTAAGTAACCCGTCATACTAAATATTTAGAACAATAGGATCTAACTATCAACGCTATGTTGGTTTTTCTATTAAGCTTTAAATACTTGAAATAATTAATTATTACATAATTAGTATACATGTTGTAACTTTAAAAAAGAATTGAAAATTAGCTATTTTAGATTTTGAAAGTAGTGATGAATGTATTGATTTTACGATGAAGTAGTTGAAAAAATACTTTGATTTTCAATTTTAGTGTCTCTTTTGGTGGAAAGTGAATCTAGTTGGTGCATCGGGAGGATCAAAGTTTAAAAATCCCAGTAGTTTTCAAAAGCGCCTGAAAACTAAAAAAAAATCCAAGGAATAAATCGATTATGGTTTTTAGTGTAACTCTTAAAAAAATTACTGTAAATTCATGAAATTATTACTGAATGTTTTTTTTTTTTTTTATATATATATTTTTATTTGAAATAAACAATCTATACAGTTTTGCACAGTAAGTTTATATGCTGAGAGTTATTTAAATGACATGAAAGTTGTGAATTAAGCAACCACCCATTAGTGACTCTTGGCTATTGATTAGTTAGATTTTTTTATTTTTTGACCATGAGACGTTAGACGTTAAAGTTTTGTAAAAGGTTACCACGACACCAGTTTCTTTTTAATCTGCGGTTAGGAATTCCTGGGAGAGTAAGGATTGAAAGATCTTTTATGAGAGGGTTAGGATGAGTTTGAAGTCGTTTATGAAATCGTTTGTAGGAAGTGCGTGCTTCCTCATCTATTGTTTTCATATGGACATCATTATGAAGAGCGTGGTTAGAAATATAGGGCGGAGCATTGGATAATCGTCGGAGTGATATGTTTTGGAAAGTTTGGATTCTATTATTGTTAGATTTTTTTGCTGCACCCCACGATTGAAGTCTATATGTCCAGATTGGTTTGAGTAGAGCTTTGTAGATTATTGGTTTGGTGTTTAGAGTGGAGTTCTTATTTCTAATTATCAAAGGTCTGAGCATGCGCATGCGATTGTTTAAGGTTAGTCGTTTGGTTTGGAGGTGTTTCTTCCATGTAAGTCTTTTATCAAGAAATAATCCTGAATATTTAACTGTGTCGGATGTGGGAATTTGGACGTTATTGAGAGTAATGTTTGGACAAATTCCTTGTTTGAGTGTGAATGTTGTATGTATAGATTTGTTTTGGTTAATTTTCACTTGCCATTTTGTATACCACTCAGACAAGTGGTTAAGATGTACTTGTGGGTTTGATGAGGCAGTTAAAGGATCCTCATTGATGGATAAGATAACTTTGTCATCGGCATAATCTGCTACGATGGTTTGTTGCATGGTTGGTCAGCCACGTAAATGTTAAACAGAAAAGGGGAAAGTATACCACCTTGAGGTACACCCGCATTGATTGGTGCGATTTCCGAATTAAATTGGACTTGGAAATGTCTATCAGTTAAATAAGATTTGATTAATAGGTATAGTGGGTTGGGAATAAATTTTTTAAGTTTGAATTGGAGGCCTTCATGCCAAACCCGGTCAAAGGCTTGTGGAACGTCGAGAAAAATGCAAGAGCAATAGAGCTTTTTTTCAAGAGATGTAGAAATAACATCAACAACTCGATGTAATTGATGTATCGTGCTATGTGAGTTGCGGAACCCGAATTGAGTATTCGGAAGTATGTTGTTAGTGATAATATGTGGAATAATGCGTCTTAGAATAAGTCTTTCTAAAACCTTTGATAGGAAAAGCAAGAGACTTATTGGTCTGAATAAGGTTGGGATATCGAGTGGTTTGTTAGGCTTAGAGAACAGAACAATTTTGGAGAATTTCCATAGCATCGGAAAATATGACAGTCTGAGAATAGCATTAAAAATATATGTTATTAGTACTATGGCTTTTTTGGGAAGGCACCTAACTACTTTGGCCGTAATCAGATTAAAGCCGGGTGATTTTTTTAGTGAGTATTTTTGGATGGTCTGTTTAACTTCATTTGGGGTGGAATATTTTTCTGGTCGACTTATTGAAGATGGTAAGTTTAGGTAGGTGTTTACCTCATCAATGTGTTCAGGTGTAAGTATATCATGATGTGGTTGGAATGTTTCTTAAAGATGAGCTTCAAAAACTTCGGCCTTATCGTTGTTAGAGAAGGCAAGTGAATTATCTGGTTTTTTGAGTGGGACTGAGGGGCGTTTATATTGAAGTAGTTTTTTGGTTTCGCGCCATAAGCTTCCGTCTACAGAGGAGAGTGAGGTTAGTTTTTGTTCGTACATGTCAGCTTTGCTTTTAGCTAGACATTTTTTTTATGAATTTTCTAATTTATTATATGCACTTCTATGTGAGGGTAACCGTGTGGTTTGGTAACGTGCTCTTGCTCTGCGCTTTTCGACTATTAATGAGCGGACTTGCTCAGACACAAAAGGGTGTTTATGAGCTGAGTTCATGGTAGTGTTTAGGTTGTTTGATTTAGAAGCCGCTGATTGAATAAGGGTTGTTAAATTGTCAACTGCATCGTCAATCTCCTGAGCAGATTTTAAGCTTATTTTTAGGTTAATTTCATCGGCTATGATGTTATGAAATTTAAGGTGGTCAGTTGCTGCCATAAAAAGTTTGGGACAAATAGTGCGTGTTTGCGGTGTGGCATCAATGTTGAGAATGACGGACGAATGGTCAGAGTTAAGATCCAGAATATTATTAATTGAATAGTATAAGTTACTAGGAATTTTTATGACGAAGATGTCCAGAATGTCAGGTTTTTTCCTAACTGAGGTTGGCCAAGGGGTGTAAGAATTTTGTATTTTTTCGTATTGGTGAAATTATAGAGCAAGTTTCCACGAGGGTTGGTGACTCGGCAACCCCAACTTTGGTGTTTCGCGTTATAATCACCACCAATAATGAAGTTATTGGCCGTTGAGTCAAAAAAGTTGGTAAGGTTATCAATAGTTAAATTATGTCTAGATGGACTATAGATTGCGGCGATAGCAATAGGGATATTATTAATTGTAATTGAAATGGAACATGATTGGAAATGATTTTGAGAGTATTTGACAGTTGGTAGTATTTAAGATTGGATTTAATGAGTATGGCTGCTCCGCCATGAGCTGTGCCATCTGGATGGTTGGATTTGATTAGGCTATAAGCAGGAATAGATATATAAGAATACTCAGTGAAATGGATTTCGGAGATTAGAGCGATGTCAATGCGTTTGTCGAATAGAACACTGCAGTTGATTGACGTGATTTTTTAGACCGTTTGCGTTGAATAATATAATTGATAAAGAATTATTAGTGTATGAGTTATTCATTTTTTTTATTAAGAAGGGAAGTAATTACTTGAGTTAGGAGAGCGATCAGCGGATTGATGAGTGACTTTAGTTTGTCCACAAAGGAAGATATGGTTGCAGTTAGATCACTAGAGGGGATTGGAGGAGAGGACTGTGATGGTTGGCTAGAAGTGGCCTGAGCATAAGTTTTAGGCGGGGCAGCTGAATTATTTCCAGATGAGGTTGGTAATGGGTGGTTTGCTTTTACATTATAATTATTTACATTGTGTTTAATATTATCGTGCAAGAAGTTACTTTTTGTGGTTGGTGTTTTACGACGCTGCAATTCTTTATAGACACTGCATCCTTTATAGTTGGCCGGGTGGTCGCCGGAACATAAGACACATTTGGCATAGTCTTGGCAGTTTAGACATTGGCTTATAACTTTCGGTTTGTAGGGCTCTTCAACTTTGATTTTTGTGTGGAGAAAATCAGAGAGTTTAAAGATTTCATTTGAGTCGTCGGTGGGCTCGAGATTGATAAAGAACAGATGTAATGGTGATTTAGCGGTCTTATGTAGGACATTTGTGACCTTTCTTACTTCGAAGAGGCGCAGTTCAAGTTCACTTTTTATTAGTTTGGTGGATGTAGTAGGATGTTGGTTTCGCAAGACGACACAAATAGGCTTGTCCTCCTTTAGTTGGTATGTGTGCAATTGGGCATTTAGATCTCTCAAAAAATGGATCAATGTTCTGTATGCATCGGGATTGGCGGTTTGAATTTTCAGACTGTCTGCCGATGATTTGCAGAAAATATTGTCGACTCCAATTTTTTCAATTAGTGCTGCACATAGATCTGGAAAGTTCCGTAAGCCTTTCACAAAAATTGGTGGTGGTGGTTTGGAATTTCTGAGGTAGGGTTTTGTATGTTATCGGTAGAGTTTTGTGTGATGGGAGGTTCAACTTGCAATAGTTCGTAACAATTTTTTGTTATAAATAATTTTTTGTTTTTATTTGTAAGGTGATCAGGAGAACGCGGTTCGGATGAATCTGATAAATTTCTTTTATTAGGCATATGTGTCCACTCAGAATTTGAAGATTCGTTCATATTGTTGGCATTGAGTGTAATATTATTTGTGTTTAGTTGCTTATTTAGGCGACCGACCTGTATATTCGCATTTTTGTTTTTGTTGATATTTTTGTTTGAAGATAGTGACATGTTCATCTCGGGCAGAGGTCGAGTCTCGCTGTTTAACGGCGATAACGCGACATGTAATATATAACGGCACTGGTGGTTTTGCGCACTGAGTTAATTTACATTTTGAAAGAAATGCTTTTAGACGCACTTAGTTAACAATTTTGATAATTAAAGCAATGGACGTGTAACATTTATGAGCGTCCGAAGTTTAAATGTTGACAAATAAATACATAAAAATTTGCAAATTATTTTGAGTTGTAAATTCATAAAAAAATTTTCTTTTTATATCTAAGGTTTAAAAATGTAATACTACATTCCGCCAGCTTTATAAGAAAAGTAATGTCTATCGGAAAGTCAAATTAAATTTTTATGAGAGTTTAAAGTTCAATTTTGTACAACATTGGATATTCACTTGATTTCTTATTGTATTCATTTGGTTAAAATGCTTGAAAATGTAATACAAGGTTACTCACACATTCACAATAACAGTTTGAAAATAAAAGCGAAGATTTTTTTTTTACAAACATTTGAAGTTAAATTTCAACAACATTTATCATATTGAAAACTTAAAAAATTATTTTGCATTTAGAAATGTATAAAAAGTTCTAATTTTATACCTCAGGATTAAAAATTTAAAATAAGGTTCCACGTAAGTACTTCGAAGTTCAAGTTTGGATGAAATTAGATATTTAAACGTAGAATAACGATTTTAGTTTTGTGTTATAAATTAAAA
The DNA here is from genome assembly GCF_005508785.2 of Acyrthosiphon pisum. Taxonomy (NCBI): domain Eukaryota; kingdom Metazoa; phylum Arthropoda; class Insecta; order Hemiptera; family Aphididae; genus Acyrthosiphon; species Acyrthosiphon pisum. The sequence continues at coordinate 72,466,333 of NC_042493.1, read as the reverse complement.
ATATTATTAGAGGGTGCTTGAAATTTCTAAAATATATTATTATATACAAATAATATTCATTCAACTTCCCGGCTACCGTGTTGATAATAATAATATAAATATAATATAAAAATATATCTTTGGCTGAAAAACCGTCTTTGCTCAGAATCGTTTATCATATACAATGATATTGTATCATTGATTTCCAATTTAACACCATCCATTACAGTGATCCACTTGTAACCTACTATATAGTAGAACTACACACACCTACTTACCCGATTTTTTTTATATTGTGTACATACATACAGCCTATATAAATCAGACGACCTGAAAGTCTATAATTTATAAATCTATTATTAATTCATCAAGTTTTTTTAAGTACAATATTCTTAATAAACAATTATTTTTAAGGATCACATCAAATAATGGTGAATGTCAGGATAATTATGATGGAAAACCGATTTCAAAGACTGAATATATGCAAGTACCGTCATAGTAAATATTTAGTAAATTAGGATCTAACTATCAAATCTTAATTAATTTTTCTATTAAGCTTAAATTAATTAAATTCTTCATTACATTTAGATACATATTGTAACTTTAAAAATAATTATTTAATTTCGTTTAAAATAAAAAAATGTTTACATCATGTACAATGTACATATTAGGTATGTAGGATGATGATCATTGACTAGAAAAATTCATTATTTTTTCAAATCTAGTTTTATCCAAAACTTTATTTTATTATTCAACTTACAATATTAGTAAAACATATATTTTACTTCTTTTTTTTTTTAAATACTATTGTTTTAATTAAGCTTTATTATTTTTATAGTAGAGCTTTTAAAATATAAATAATTTCCAAATCTATTAATATTCATGACTGTATTAACTAAAATGTACGCTTATTTAGCAAAAAGACTTGTTTCAAATAGTATCATTTTTAGAGTATTCACTATTCAATGTCATTTAAATATCTTTTAATAATTATAGACAGTTGTAGTTGATCCAAGTTCATCCCATTAGAAAAATATATTTAAAAAAAATAATGTTTGTCTTGAAATAAAATATTTAAGAGGATTTTAGCACTATTTGTCTTATCTCTCCCGGCTGGAGCATGTTGCTATGTTGCAACAATCAAATTTGAGTTCAGTAGAACCTACCTTATGTTAATTTTAGAATTAGAATGAATTGGCCAATTATGAAACTTAATTTTATGAATATTATCCATATTCTTACATTGATTTTTTTTTCAATATTTAAATTTTGAAGTGGTATCATAAGAACACAGATAATATACCTAGCTTTAAATTTGATTTAATTCAGTCTTATACTAGAGCTGGTTCTACTGAACTTAAATTTGTTATTATGTTGCTCTTAGGTCAGAGAGAGAAAACAATTTGTACTGACAACCTCTTAACCCTATTGCCTCAGATAGTTTTTTTTTATCTATATTTAGTTGATAATGAAGTTTTTCTTTACGTTATTCTTAATAAAACAATTTTTAGGATAACAAAAAATAAAGTTTGACATCGGGATAATAATGATGGTTGTGGAAACGCAAAACTGATTATAAAGACTGAAAATGTGTAAAATAAAATATAAATTAAAATTAATTAATATTTAGAACAGTATCTCAAAACCAATTTTTTTTCCCCCAATAAGATTATTTTATTTTGTGTGCATTTATTGTATCATAAATCCTTAAAAAATGTTTATTCACTTTTTTGTATAATTTACTTATTTTTACTTTTAAATATAATATATAAGACTTCTTAATAAACCCATTTTTAGGACCACCAAAAATAATACTGAACGCTGGGAAAATAACAATAGTCATGAATACAAAAAACCTATTACGAAGACTGAAAAGAAGATGTAAGTAGCCTAACAGTTAATAATTAAAACAATAGATTGCAGAACTAAATATCCTTTTCAGCTGTAATTGTTGTAAATACCTATATTTATTCTAATTTGAAATCTTTAAAATAATTTTTTTGCAATTGCATTGTTTACTATTAACTAGATTTTTTAAAAATCATTAAGCAATTTTCTGAATATATTTTTTGTTTAGCTTAAATATATTTGAAGTGAAGGATGACATCTTTGGTTTGCCTTCTAAATTTTCTCTAGCACATTGTGTTTGTGAAGATTTTCATAGTTCTATGGGCATGACAGCTGAATTTAAGTATGATAAACATACATACATTTTTAAATGTTATTTTTGATTAATGAGTTAAATTTTTAGATACAAATTTGGTAAAATTGGTGCATTAATGGATCAACAGTTACGTGTGAGCGACGTTGGTCATATTATACATAATGAGCAACATGTATTTTATATAGTCATAAAAAGAAAAATGAATCAAAGACCATTATTATCTACCTTAGAAATAGCATTGTGTAATTTACGTAATAAAATGAATGACCTTAAATTAACAAAATTGGCAATCCCAAAATATGGATTAGACTCATTCAATATAGTAGATGTGAAGGAAGTGATTTCAAAAATATTTACATTATCCGATATTGAAGTCACTATATGTCTGGCTTCATCAGTAAGTTATTACTATTATTATATTATTATTTTGTTTGTTTTATTAATTTAAATTATATTTAAATCTATAGAAATTTGAAATAGAACATTTTATTCCTCCGAAAGTAAATTATACATTTAAACAATTGTGGGAGATGGAGAAACAAACCGATATAATAATATTTATAAATATGAAAACAGTGTATTCAGAGAATTGGTATGACGAAGTTGTTGAACGTATCAATACTAAATACCCATTTAAAGAGAGGTAATTTATAATTTGTTAATGAATATTAAATATTTTTATTCTTTAAAAAAATATATTTAAGTCTAACACTCTAACCTTTAAAAATATATAATTTTATAAAAGTAATGAATGCTCAATAAAGTTAGTTTTATAAAGAAATTAAATTTAAATTAACCTCAAAACTTAATAATCCCTCATGCTAATGATTACTATTTGAACATTTATGATTTCAGATTATTAAAAGATATTAATATTAAACCAATGGCTCATGGTGATTTTCTGATGTACAAAATTGACACTGAAATATTGTTTTGTGTATTCATTAAACCTTTTGATCAATATTCAGCGTACTTTAGATGTCTTGAAAAAGCTTTTCAAGAGATGAAATCACATTTAACTGGTTATAGATATTTGGGAGTTCAACAAGAGCCATATACTTATAAGCCTAATCAACTCACTTTATCACGTTGTTTGGCTATACTAAAATCAGTTTTTAGTAATCAAAATGCTGAAATTTGGATTTGCGGTGATACTGAACAACATAAAGCACATCATTATCAACAATATAAAAAAATTGTTAACGATGCTATTGAGCCGAATCCAAAACGAAATTCAAAAACAAATACTAAGTCTAAAAATAGACCAGAAAAAAAGAGACATGGTAATAACAGTAGACATGATTTATCAGAAAAACATTACAGTAACAACATATCAGATGTAAACTCTGTTACATATCTAAACCAAGAACAAATATCTGTCGATAATTACAAAACAGGTAATGTTAATATTGACCATACATTAAGTTTTAGGCCGCTTATAATATAATTTGGTCATATTTTCTGTGTTTGTGGCTATATTTGTAGATGTTATAGGGGGATTAGTACTGGCACGTTAGCTAGAATTACACAATTGGGTATAATATGTATTTTTATAAGTAATGCAACTTTTGATTCTATGAATGCTATTTAGGTATTTTTATTCAAATTTGAGATTTTTAAGAAGCATACCTAAGTCTTTTTAATGCATTATAGTAACAAAAGCATAAAATGTATTAAAATTATAAATATTTAAATAAACAAATAAATTAGATAATTATGTAAAAATGATATACAATTAATAATTATAAGTATAGTCTGTTCAAAATAAGTTCGGTACACAGCGGTGACCAGTTTTCGTCGGGCGGCGGTCAGACATATCGTCCCCGTTCATGCAAAGTACACTAAGTCCAAAAATCGACTTAGAAATTTGTATTTTAACAATAATAAGAACTATAAATTTCACAGTGTCATATTATTTACTACTACTCATAAACAGCTACTTCCCTTAAGGGAAACTCAATTAAAAAAAGAAAGAAAAAAATTTGGTTACATATGGTATACATTTAAAGTTTGAAAAAATTGCAAAAGCTGATTCATGTTTTTGGACTTGGTGTGTTTTCCATGAACGGGGACGATATGGTCATTGGTCAGACGCCGTCCCCACTACGGCGACGCGCGTCGAGCGCTGCCACGGAACAAAACCACGCCCATGCGCAGTAGCTGCCGCCGTGTCCCGATCTCATTTTGAATAGACTATAGATAAATATTAATATTACACTAATAATTATGAATCATGATTCACAACAACCACAACTGTTAACTGACTAGTTGTTGTAGATAATAATATAATACCTAGACATCATTTTGTTATTTGTCAATATTACATGTTTTTTAATTAATTAAACATAAACAATAACGAGTGATAATAATATCATAAGAAGGTCTGCACGCACTTTTGTAGTTGTGATAAAATTGTACACTTTGTCATAGCATTATTTTAATAATAATATTAAAATGTTAACAAATATTCATATATTCTTTTTGTTTTTCCCAAATATTTCACTAAGTACAAAATATATCTGTATAGCATGAAACACACGGTTGCTTAATACAAATTGATTGTTTCGCACTTTCCTGCGCGATACCTAGCTATATTGCTACTTCAAGACATAGTTCCATTGTGGTAAGGTATTGCATAGAAATGCTCAGAACCTGATATATATAGAATTTGCTAGATACCAGAAACCTCCCTCAAAGATCATCTTCATGGCTGTTAAATATTTTTCTGCTAGAAAAAGGGTAGTCAAAGAAAAAAGTATTATGAGCTAAAAAGTAAAAACCATTTCTGGCAAATGTAAAATTCACAGAAAGTAAATAAATACCTATTTTTAAGTTCTAGAAACCATTTTTAATTTGTAAAATGGCACATTTTTGTAATTGAGTAGACAAATTAGTGTTACCAACATCTTAGACCATATCCGCATTATAATTATAATATAACATTTTTAACTAACAAATGTAGAGAAATTCAGATGTACTAGTTCCCTATCAGAAAGAATGATTAGATAACATATTATTTGATGTACCTACTAATTATTTGGTGCATTCATTAGATGGTAAATATCGATCATCCAATTTAAATTTTAAGAAATAAATTTACAGTTGTATTTATTAATACTTTTAAATAACTTATCACTATTATTTTTTGTTTCAGAAAATTGGGATAACTGATCATTTTATACATATTATTTTATCCATTTTATTAACAATTAATATTTTGTTATATTAATTTATTTTTACTGATATTACTCTTCTGAGTATTAAATTAATTAAAAGTATGATATGTTGTTTCACAATATATATATAAGAGAAAAAACTTTTAAAACAATTCAACAATTTATCGTTTTTAGTGTTTTCCCTGAAGGTAAATCATTAATTCGTTACATTTTTAAAAATTATATATATATATTTTTTTTTATTGATATCAAAATTGTTGTTATTTTTCGGTTTATCTGATTTATGTTTACATTTTCTCTCGAGTTGTTTTTAAATATTGGTTAAAATTTTTTTTTTTCAGTTCAATATTTCTAATTGTAACCCTTAGCTTATGAATATTAGTAGTTTTAAAAATTAAAATATTGTTATGATGTAAATACACAAAGTATATAGCATAAAGTATTATTGTTATCATTTCTTTATGTACCTACTATATTTGATTTTTTTTTGTAAAAGGTTTATTTTATTTTAATTGGACACTCAATTAAATACAATTTATTGGAATTCTGGCAGTAGTTAAGAAATCAAGTTTAATATATTGTCCAGATTGTTAATGAACAATATTTACCAATAAGTAACTCCATTGGAATTTTACTACAGTAATAAGAAAATGAAACCAGAACTTTTTTTATTGCAATGAAATTGGTCTGGAAAAAAAATGTCATTGTGATTTATGAGTGGAAACAGACTATCGTCCTATATTAATAATGTATATAAATTGTTAATTTATTGTGTTGTTTCTCAACTATAAACAGGGGCGGATCAAGAGTTAGAAAACCGTGGGCCAGGACATTTCAAGGGGCCACTTATTAAAACTAGATTAGAAATCTATACTTGTGTACTAGGTATATAAAACAAAAAAAATGTATTTATACTGTATGTGTGTTTATTTGAGGATCAAAGCGTGCGACCACTTAGGAACCAAGATCTGAGAAGAGGCCAATTTGATCAGAAAATATTAACTGTGGGTTAGCTGACCTCCTTAACCCCCCCCCCCCTAGATTCGCCCCTGACATAACTGTAGTAAATCATGTGCAAATAGATTTTCACAAAAAATGTTATAGGTGTCATCAAAGTTTAAATACATATTTAAATAGGTAGGCTGGGCTCATAATATTAATAATATAATTGATACACCAGTTGATAAGTACCAACAAGACTGGGCAAGTTAACTTTTTTTTAACTTGTTAAGTTGATATAGAAAAATGGGTAAGTGGGTGTTGTTCTGCTGTACAGTAGGTTACAAGTGGTTCACTTTAATGGATGGTGTTAAATTTGAATTCAATGATATTAAATCATTGTATACAATAAAACGATTCTGAGTCAAGACGGCCTGTAAGTAATTTGTTTTACAATTAGGCATTAGTACATCAGTAGGTTAAATTCATTTTTACAAAAAAAAATTACATTTCAAAATTGTATTGTATGTATAAAATATAATATTAAGTTTCATTAAACCCAGTGGCAGACTGGTCCAGGTGGAGAGTGGGAGAAATCCACCAGGGCCGCTGTCGTGAGAGGCTTCTTCGTTATGGTGCACTTTTAATAAAAATATATTATATTTTAATTTTATATTCGGTTACTTAATTAACAATAATAGATAATAACACACAAATACACAACCCTGAGGCACGAATATTTTTACATAGCTTATCAGCATGTAATGAAAATAATTTTCCCTGACCCACGCGACGCACCCCACTATAATATTATTATAAGAAATCATGAGTTGTAATTAGAAATAACGAAATTCATGTAGTTGACCAACGACCGAGCATCGACCAATATTGTTTTGTTTATATAATTTATACTGTGTTATATTTATCGTCAATACTCAATGGTTATTCGTTATTTAATTGAAAACATTGAAGGACTGAATAGTGAGCAAGTTAAGTTAACAATCAAAACATTGCGTACCTATGTGTAACTTGTGTAGGTAGCTGTGTATATATTATTAATTTGTTTACCGAAGGCCATATACCGTTCAGACTTCAGAGAATACTAACTGTGTTATAAATTATAATTTAGTATTTGTCAACTAAAAGTAAGTATATGAATAATTATTCACAAAATTAATAAATACTTTTTACTTATAAATTATTATTAGGGTTCGAATTTGAAGGCAATATAATCAATAAAAAAAGGCATTTAAAATGTTAAAAAAGCAATTACAAAATTTACTAAAAAATTGAATATAGATTTCAATTGATTTAACTAGTTGTATTAAAATATTCACTACTATGTATTTATGTATGGTACTTAGATAAGCGGTTTGGCGGTATGGGCTTCAAATATTAAACACAAAAAAGGCATTTATAAGTAAAAAAATTCAAAAAGTGCATCCATTATTTTAGTTATTAAATGGGACACATTTTTATTTAAAATTATTTTTCTATTATTATTATAAAAAACGGCATTTGCCTTCAAATCCGAACCCTAGTTATAATATTAAAACTCTTGTTCTAAATTTCTTACAGTGTATTTTAAAATAAAAAACAATTACACAAAGTAGAAACTGAATAGTGGCTTTATAAAAGTGCTAGGTGCCTAGGTAACTATTTTTCTTAAATATTGCACTATAGGTATTGACGTTTTAATCACATCTTACGCTCAACATTTTTTTGAATTTCCCCTAACAACAACTTTTGAGGACTGTTGTAATATATTTTCAAGATTTTTGACCGAGCAAAATTTTTTTTATCAACAATTACTTTTTTTTTAGTTTGAAATATTTCTACAAATTTACTACTATCTTATATATTACCTACTTCATTTAAACAACTATAGTATACTTATGTTATTCATATACTATTATATTATTAAATAGTATCTTTATTTATTAATTTATATTTTATAATTTCTTATATGATTTAATATATGTACTGATTATTATTATTATGTAAAATAGTAGAACACTGTTCCCCACTACAAGCTATAGCTTATAGGGAACTAGTAACTTTTATTTAATTAATATGTATAATGTATATAGTATGTTTGGTTACAATAAATAAATTGTTATTATTATTATAAAAAAAAAAAAGGTGGGTAAGTGGATGTCGCTCTACTGTACAGTAGGTTACAAGTGGGTCACTGTATAATGGATAGTATTAAATTTGAATTCAATGATATAATATTACTGTATAAGAAAAACGATTCTGAGCGGAGACGGTATGTCAGTCTAGGTATAAGGTATCTTATATACTTATCTATGGTATTAAAAAAAAAATTAACCAATAATAGGTATAATAAATTCCAAATTAATCATATCACAATATCCATTAGGTACTTATAAAGAGTTATACATCAACAACAAATCGTGGTACTATCATAGATATATAATAGTATAGGTACTTTAGAAGTTTCAATAATATACAATCACAACAAAATAACTAAAATAGTTATTCCAGGTTTTTTAATATGTGATTTCGTCCAAATTTGAGCTTAAAATGACTATAAAAATAAATTGTGCTTATGTATTTTTTAGATTTTTTGGTAACAGAATTAACTACTTAGGTGGAATCTTGTTTTACATTTTTCATCATTAGATATAAAAATTGAACATTTTATAAATTTTTAACTACGAAATAATTATTAAATTTTAAATTTGATAAATTTTGTCAAAATTCGATCTTTAAATGATTATAAAAAAAAATTGTGCCTATGTATTTTTAATATTTTTCAACTGCTATTGTAACAATATATCAGGAGCTTTGTATTAATTGTTTACACTTTTTGGCCCAATAGATACAACTTTATTGATATTTATAGAAAAAAAAACTAAAAAAATTGAAAACTGACCATGTCCGTAAACAGCTCAAAAAGTGTCATATTATTTTCAGAATTTCATTGTATATAGAAAATACTAATATAAACATTCAGTGAAATTTTCAAGTATCTAGGTACAGTCATTCGTTTTTTAATTACAACAAAATAAGAAAATCTTTATATGAGAAATCAAGTAAATATCAAATGTTGTAAAAATATGAATTTCAAACGATCATAAAAATTTAATTTGACTTTCTTATAGATATTTTTTGTTTGATAAAGGTAGATAATCTTATAAGGGATCTTGTATTACATTTTAAAATCTTAGATTTAAAAATAAAAATTTTTACGAATTCTTAACTCAAAATAATTTGCTAATTTTCGTGATTTTTCCATATTTTGTCAATTTTTGAATTTTAAATGCTTATAAAAAAAACTGTGACTAAGGATTTTTAATATTTTTCATCTGCTTTTGAAACAATATACTAGGAGCCTTTTATTAAATTTTCAAGCTTTTTTAATCAACAAATAAAATTTTATTGATATTTTTAGAAAAAAAACTAAAAAAAAATGAAAACTGACTACAATGTCCGTAAAGAGCTCAAAATAAGTCAAAATATTTTGAAAATGTTATGGTGTATAGAAAATGCTAATATAAACATTCAGTCAAAATTTCATGTATCTACGGTCATTTTTTTTAAAGTTACACCAAAAACCAAATTCAATTTTGCGTAAAAATTCCCGTTTTTCCTTAATTTTTCTTTGGTTTTTCTTGGCGCTTTTGAAAATTACTGGGAATACGATATTCACTTTCCAATCGAACAAGATACTGAAGTTGAAAATCGAAGCATTATTTAGACTATACTTATCGTGTACACAGACACAAAAAAAATAAAAAATAAAACACACATCATTGTAAAATCAATACATTCATCGTTCCACTCAGAATCTAAAATAATAATACAAAAAAAACTAAAATTTTTATATGCCAAAAAATAGTTCAGAAAAAATATTGCAATATTTCAAAAAATGTATTGTGCATAGAAATTGCTAATAATAACATTCTGTGAAAATATCATACATCTACGGTTATTTTTTCATAGAGTTATAATAAAAAACAATTGACTTTTTTCAAAAGCTTTTTTTGCGTAAATATCTTAGTTTTTCTTAATATTTTAATTGTTTTTTCTGTTGCTTTTGAAAACTATTGGGAATTTCATACTTATGATCCCCAAAAATACCAAAAAGATTCACCTTCCTACCAGAAAAGATGCTGCTGAAAAAATCGAAGCATTTACACTGTCTCAAAAAGCAAAAGGCGATAACAGAAAAAACAACACTCGTTGTAAAATCAATACATTTAGGCTCCACTCAAAATCTAAAATATCAAGTTTGAAGTTAAAAGTTACTTTTTTTTAAACCTTGTGAAAGTTACAAACTGGCTAGAAAATAAATGTAAGTTGTAACTTAACTTAGTTAAAATCCGTTACTTTTTTCATATAAAATTAAAAATTATACCTTTTTTTAAAAGATATCAAATAAAATAGTAATTTAATAAGAGGTCTCACCTTTTTAATAAATACATGCATAGGTGCAAATAGACAAATTATTTTGGGGGGACTAAAGCCCCTCCTTTAATATTTTCTAAAAATTATATATGCTCGGTACTAATTACTGACTTTTGAACTGGCGGGACTTGGCAGATATGTGGGGGGACCAAGTCCCCCCCCAAGCCCCCATCTATTTGCGTTAATGAATTTATGGATTACCTATAAAATTAATTGCTGTAAGTACTTATAACTTATAAGTACGTTAATACTTTAATCAATGACGAAATCCAACAAAATGACCTATAATATGTACAGTCAACTCGCGATATAACGAATTTCAAGGGACCGAGAAAAAAATTCGTTAAATCGAAAGTTTGTTACATCGAAATTATATTATACCGCGATATTTTCAAGGGACCGGTAGTTTTATTCGTTATATCAAGATTTTCGTTATATCGATATTCGTTATATCGCGAGTTGACTGTATTTGCGTTTACCTGATTCACTTGATTATCCACAACTATCAGTGTCGGCCTGGCCATGGCCGCTGGGCCGCGAACGCGGCCGGGGCTCCTTCAATTTTTTAGGGTCTTGTACAAGTTTAATAGGTACAATCCATTATTCATTGACCCACTTGTAATCTAATGTACAGCCGTGTGAAATCCATTTAGCCGTTTTTTTTTTTATTTGCTTGGCGCGTGCTTGGTCTATGTAGGGAGTAAGGACCCCGTAAAGTATTTATCGATATATTTAACCGCACACAATTTTGCATTTCAGGGCCCAGATGCTTGCCTATTATTATAGCGTGAGCAGGATACTATAAATTATAATAGTAGGTACAAGTTTTAAATAATAAATAGGAGGAGGCTTTTTTGGATTAATTGTGCTAGGTACTGCAAGTTAAGTTAGGTTTTATATATTTCCTTAAAAACAATAAACTCAGAGGCCACGAGGAATTTTTACTCAAAATCGGTTTTCGACAAATCGATTTTGGGTTTTGGTGTAACTCTAAAGCAAATGACGTAGATACCTTTGTGACATATATTGTTTCAAAGACAGATGAAAAATATTATCTTTATTCACAATTATTTTTATAAACATTTAAAGTTAAAATATTGACAACATGCGTAAAAATCACGTAAATGTTTAGATAAATTTGTGTTAAAAATTCATAAAAATTGTCTTTTTAAATCTAAGATTTTTTTGGAATTTAAAAATGAATAACTGTAGATACAAGAAAATTTCATTAAATGTTGATTTTATCAATTCTTATAATTGATAAAATTTTTAAAATATTTTGACTCGTTTTGAGCTGTTTACGGATAATTTCAGTTTAAATTTTATATTCTGAGCGGAGCGAGGAAGCTATTGGTTTTACAATGGTGTTTATTTATTTTTTTTTTTATATCCTGTATACGAAATTTCTACCAGAAGGAGTGCTTCGATTTTAACAAATTATAGTACTTTATCTTTTAGCAAATTGGATCAAGATGGTACTTTAGAGAGGCCATTTTCCGATTTTCTCTGCAATAGTTATTTATCGAAAAATTTCAATTTTCATCATGTGTTGTAAATTGGAAAAAAGTTAATATTAGTTTAAAATCTAAAATCCTTTATGTCTGAAAAGGGTCCCCTAAATATGATGATGGGGCCCTTCATGGGCGTAACTTGGAAATATATTAGGGGGGGCAAATATATAATATATATATATATTATTTTTTTTTATATATATATACCTTAATTTATTATATATATATATATATACCTACATATCAACTAGTCTATATAGTTAACCTTACATAATTTATTTGTAAATATATGTTAACATTACCTTTTGTTGTAGAATGTAGTTGTATATTAGTATAAGGTGCTCAATATTACTAAGTAATGAAATAAATATACAAACTTAAATACATTAAAAACATTGAAATTTTTAATATTTTATAACTTCTAAACAAAATGCATCATAATTCTAAAAACTGCAAGTAGATATTAATGATATTATATACAATTAAGTATTAACTTTATACTTAAAATAATAACAAATTTATATTAACTGTAGTCTTCTGCCTTTTAGGGTTGATTTTGCATTGAATTTATCAATAATTTTATCAAGATTTATTGGGTACAACTTTTCTATATTTAAAATAGCTATGTTAGTTAATCTCTCTTGACCAATAGTGTTTTTAGTGAATGTTAGCTAAAATTGAATATTAAGATTTAAAAAAAAACTGTATAGTAGTAGCTATAACCAGCTGTTTTGTACTTATTTTAAAACAAGGTATGTTAAATGTCAGAGGGGGCACTGCCCCTCCTAATTTATTTTAGGGGGACAATGGCCCCCCTTGCCCCCCCCCCCCAGTTTACGCCTATGGGGCCCTTTTAGGGGTGAGGTGCGCCCCCAGCACCCTCGCTAATTGCGGCACTGGTTGGGCACTTGTGCGTATACTGACTACTTAGTACTGCTGACTGAAGCATTTATTATGCGTGCATTTCATTGGTCCGTTTTCGCATCACAGATTTAAAAAGTCTATGTCACAATGGCATATTAATATATTATATAGTAATGATAATATTAATAATAATATATATAGTTGCCTTTATGCAGACTGATATGCTCAGCAATCATCACGGTTATTGTTCATCAAATACAAGAACAGATATTTAATAATTTTAATCTAACTTCTTATGGATAAATACTCATATAAGTGGGGCCCAGGATTATATTGTTATAAACTTTATTTATATAATTTATAATATAATAGTGCATAATAGGTACTGCCATACTGATCTACCTAACCTACTTAATTAAATAAAAAAGAGTAAGTTACAGTGATGAATAGTAATAATTCTAAAATGTCACTATTGTATAGTAAATATTATAGTGTATAGGTACATAATAATATAACCACATAATCGCGCTAAGTTTCAAACCACTCCAAATTTCTATTTTTCATTTAAATATCCAATTCTGTCAAACCTCGTCCTTGAAATGTCTATAAAAAATATTGTGCATATTTGTATTTTTAAATTGCTATGAAAGTACAGCTTATATGAAGAATCTTGATTTATATTTGCAAGTTGCTTAACCAAGCATAAACTTTAATAGAAAAAAATACAGATACGTCTAAAGTATATTAGAAATGCCACGACGACGCGGCGGCAGCAGGCTCATATTCAACGGAACAACAACAACAATAATAATAATAATAATATAGTCTGTGATCAAGGTTGAACGGATAAAAACGCGACTAAAACAGATGAACTAAACCGAAAAATAAGTTTTCGGAGTACCAGGAATTCATGGTCTAATCGTTACTTTTCTTCAGTTTCGGCGGCGGCTCGGCGACCGTTTCAACGACGCGCGGCAGCAGTAGCTAGTAGCTACTCGCTCGACAGCCATTACGAACATAGCATACGCCCCTGTTACATTGTGATACATTACAGAAAATATCATCGCTTACAATGTTACAATGTAGCCAACTGAGTGACAAACGCCGTGCGTCGTTTTTAGCAACTTTTATCATCGAAATAACGCTCATTACAATCACCTTAGATAGTTAGATGCGATACAAAATGAATAATTTAATATGTATACCAATATTAAAAAGTGGGTCACTGTATAATGGATGGTATTAAATTTAATTCAATAATATAATATCCCTGTATCATATACATACTTATATCTAGGGCTCGGAAGTTGTAGGAGCTAAAAAATGTAAAATATGCACGCAAAAATTGCAAAATATGCATTAAAAATGTTAAATATGCGAAAAATATGGGTATAAAATCAATGAAATATGCACTTTTTTAACTAAAATTGGTGAAATATATGCATTTTCAATTTTCAATTTTTTTAACTCGCAATTGTATACCTACTTCAAATTTCTATTTCTATCTAATTAGCTAGGTCTGCTATAAATTGAGATCATACAGAAAAATATGCAATTCCTACAACTTCCGAGCCCTACAAATAAGTATTTCGGCATACATTATGATAGACTAAATGCGTGTCACAATATCACTGTTATTAACTCCGTAATTGACTATGGCGATGACAATAAATACCTTCGTTGATAATTTTAAGTTTTATATTCAATATTAGTTGAAATATACAGCGTAAAAAGAAAAAAGTCAATTTTTTTAGAAAAATATAAAATATGCATAATATGCGTATAAAATTAATGAAATATGCACTTTTTTAGCTAAAATTGGTAAAATATGCAAAATATGCATTTTCAATTTTCAATTTTTTAACTCGCAATTGTATACTTCAAATTTCTAGCTAGGTCTGCTATAAATTGTGATCATACAGAAAAATATGCAATTCCTACAACTTCCGAGCCCTACTTATATCTATTGGTATTAAATAAAAATTGACCTATAATAGGTACCTGTAATAAATTCGAAATTAATCATATCACAATATCCATTAGGGACTTATAATGCGTTATACAATATACATCAACAACAAACCATGGTACTATCATAGATATATAATAGTATACTTTAGAGTTTCAAGTACCCACGAATAATATTATACAATCACAACAAAATAACTAAAATAGTTATTCTAGGATTTTTAATATGTAATTTCTAACCTAACCTAACCTAACAAATTTGAACTTAAAATTATTATAAAAATAGGTCAATTTTTTTTTTTAATACCATAGACTATATATATTATGTCTTATACCTAGACTGACATACCGTCTCCGCTCAGAATCGTTTTTCTTATACAATGATATAATATCATTGAATTCAAATTTAATACCATCTATTAAACAGTGACCCACTTTTAACCTACTGTACACAGTTGCGGATCAAGGATTTTTTTATGGGGGGTGCTAAAGTTAAGGTCTCATATTCAGGTATTATGTATACTCCATATATACTGATGGCAAGACTTTTTTTTAGTCCTCAAAATGAATGTGCCTAATATTTCAACTTTAAAAACAACACTATTTAATATGGTACCTATAAATTCACTTTTGCTACGCCCTGCGTTTTTTTTTTTTTTGAAATATACGTATTTCGACGAGTTAAGAACGATGGTGCAAAAATAAATTGTGGAAACAATTATTTTGGATGTTATATTCTTCCAAAGTTGGGGATTTTACATATTTATATGCATACGCACAACATCGTACTTTACTGTCGCTGGGCCTATAAAGAATTTTGAATTTTTTTTACGCATTTTAACAAGTTAAAAATGATAGTGAAATCAGTAGTATATTTATATTTCACCGGACATTTTCAATTTGTTTGATTTAAGCATGATGAAAACGATAGTGAAGTCAGAATTTTCCGGTTGAACTTAGTTCTGAAGTTTTAGCTATTTGAAGTCATTCATGGTGGTTTTACATAATAAGTTGAGGGATTTTTCGATTTTAATTGTCCGAGTGACCACAGCGAACAAGTAACCACGCCGCCGCCGGGTGTATATGAAAATAGTATACATTTAAATTATTAGGTATAACTAAGTCTGACCGCAAAATGCTGACTTCACCATCGTTTTCGCATGCTTAACTACATAGAAACGTTAAAAAAAATCAAAATTTGTTTAAAGCCCTGCGCGCGGCAGTACCTAAAGTACAGTGTTGTGCACATGCATATAAACGGAAAATCGCCAACTGTGGAAGGACTCAAGGATATAATACTTCCAAAATAATGATTCCCGCCAATTATTTTTTTCACCTTCGTTCTTAATTTGTTGAAATACGTATGTTTCAAGAAAAAAACCTAGCAAAAGTGAATTTGTTCCTCAATATATTGTTTAGGGGAGCGTTTTTAGCCTTTCAGCGTTAAGGAAAAACTACCTATGAATTTGTTTTTAGTACCAAATATTTTTAAAAATGTCCACAGCTTACTGAAAAATACAATATAAATGTTGTGTAGAGTATTTGTTTTCCAGGAAGCAGCAAACAGAAAAATATGCATTTCCTACAACTTCCGAGCCCTACTTATATCTATTGGTATTAAATAAAAATTGACCTATAATAGGTACCTGTAATAAATTCGAAATTAA
>NC_042493.1:72444960-72449531 GCF_005508785.2 Acyrthosiphon pisum | reverse complement strand
TCATATCACAATATCCATTAGGGACTTATAATGCGTTATACAATATACATCAACAACAAACCATGATACTATCATAGATATATAATAATATACTTTATAAGTTTCAAGTACCCACGAATAATATTATACAATTTCAATAAAATAACTGAAATAGTTAATCTAGGTTTTTTAATATGTAATTTCGTCCAAATTTGAACTTAAAATGACTATAAAAATAAACTGTGTAATTTTTACTGCCCCAAACCGTGATGACAGACACAAAAATAAAAAAATAAAAAAACACGCATCATTGTAAAATCAATATATTCATCGTTCCACTCAGAATCTAAAATCTTCAACTTTTATAGCTAAGGATTTAAAATTTAAAACAAGGTTCCACGTAAATAGGTTGTATATAAATTACTTTAGTCACCTTAATATCATCATAGTAGGCTGACTGACCGTTTTCGCTCAGAATCGTTTTTCTTATACAATTATACACCGTCCATTACAGTGACCCACTTGTAACCTACTGCACAGCAGAGCGACATCCACTTACCCACCTTTTTTTTTTCTATGACGTTTTTAAGTTTCCCTTTAGATTAGAAATATATTCTAGTTTTCATGGTTTTTACCTTAACTTTTCTGATAACCATACAGCAATTAACAGAATATGTACCTGTCATCATTGAGACGTTACATCAGTGACCAATATTCTGTGTCTTCAGTTGTAGACTGTATGCTGTGGTGGTACTTGTTGTACTGTTGCAATCGGTCATCGAAAGTCGATTGCTCAGTGGCAACAAATACTGACAAATGACAGTAGGTAGGTACGCAATGACATAATGTAGTAAGTACATAACGATTTATGACATTGTGTACTAAATACTAATGTACTACTAAATAATACTACTATACTAATGTGTCTATGTAGTAGGTTATAATATGTTTGGAGGCAGAAAATAATTGTAGTCTACGGTCGTAAATTCATAAGTCGCAACGGTGTGCGGAAAACGTTCCGCATCGGCACTCCGGCTATGAATTCGTCCGTGCACGCCGTCGAATGTTATCAATTTGGCGGCCTTCTCACCCGGCTAGAAAATGGCCAAACAACAAACATCGTTACGAATTGTCCAACTTTTTAGTTTTTTGCCGTCTATTTCACTGAAGTCTATTTAATCGGTTCACCTAACAGTTTTCTCCACGGACAGACCAAACACGATCGTTGTCGCGAAGGAAAAAGGTGAGCTGCTGCATATCTAGTGTTTGTTTATCATCCGTTCAACACGACGCTTCATATGCGAACATTTTGTACTAAGCCCCACAAAAGCTTAAAGTATATGTCTTAGACCCCCCTGGCACTCAAAATTATGGCTAAATATTCAATAATTGTTATAATTGTAAAAGCGTTTTCAATAACTGTTAAATTAAAATGCATTATAAACAAATATTTGTTCGATTTTACAAACTTAGTATCATAACTTTGAACAATCATAATTCATGTAATAATAATAATAACCGGCATGGGTTGTTTCAGCAGTCATTCTCGTGATCTCAGTTACGATGTAATTACGTAATAATTTACTATTTTTTAACTACTTATGATTTATGAAGGTTTTTACTGTTAATATTTCCCTCAATATTTCCAAAATCAGTAATCGTTATAATCGATGAATTATAAGTATTTTGGTTTTTCCTAACAACACTGATTAAAAACGCAAGCAATAAAACTCTCATCTCCATTTGCTTTGTCCTATTTTAAAATCTCATAAATTTCAAGAATAAAATACTTATTTACAAATTAATCATCGGATCACTATAATCATGTGGTATCCAATTAAGGAGCCCTGCCAAACCAGCAAACATTCGTCCTATACAAGTCTTTTAATCCATTACCTTAAAGACTTACCTTTTAAAATTCTGGTATCTAGTAAGGTATTATTTTGAGCTATATGTTACTGAATAGCCTTATTTTCACAATATTTCATGTTCATTGTAGTACCACATATTATTCATCAATATTGCTTATAGTTTATGTTGAACAGACTAATATCTTAACAAAATAAAAAATATTAAAATAACTTGGTGTATTTCTGTTACTTGACATCCTGTTTTAATTTTTTTTTTTTAAAGTATGTAGTTACTTAGTTTTTAATTTATGGCTGTTTGAAGTCTGAGATCCATCCAAAGTGGTATTACATAACAAGTCAGGGATGTTTTCGATTTTAATTGTCCGAGCAAGTAACCACGCCGGGTGTATATGAAAATACTATACATTTAAATTAAACTTAATCTAAACTTTAAAACTAAGTCGGACTAAATTCTGTATGCTTTACTTCTAACGTTAATAGAAAAAAATTGCTAAAAAAATAATGTATGGTAAAAAAAAATAAGTTTTATTAATAATAATAAAGATTTATTTTATTTAGCGAAGAGAAAACAATTTTTCATGAGACAACTTTAAGCTGGTCATTAATTTTTAAAATGTATTCCTTAATAATAAGTTAAAAATATTTCTTTGGTTCTATAATAAAATTGACACTCATCAAATGTCTATATTGATTTAATGGTAATCCAAATGTAAAACAGTATCTACCTTAGTATTTGTACCTTATCCTTATAAAATGATAATATTAAAACAGTTTTGTAGTTATAAGTTTTTATTGAGGATTTTATGTAGATTTCAACTAATTATTATTTTTAAATTATATTAGGACATATGTTAGTATAATACACAATGTTTGAGAATACGTCTTAAAATAGCAAATTAAATTCTAAAATACTAAAACAACTGTATAAATCATAAATGTACTAAAATTAACAAAAAAAATATTGTAAATGACATCAGGAAAATGTAATACAAATTTTCATTTTACTTTTGATATTCTAAAATTTACCAAAAAAAAAAATTAATTTTGTAAATTCTTTTACCTCTTAAACTTGACCAGAGAATGAATTTTTATGCAGTTGTATAGCATCTTTTCTCAGTTATTCTACAAAAATTTAGTTTTAACATGTTAACACGACACTTATTAATTACTTAACATTTAAATAATGACGTTAAATATCTTTGTTAATTATGAAATAGGTAAATGTTTATAAATTTATTTTGTTAATTATTTATTTTACTTTTATAGGGGTGAATAACTTTGGAGAATCAATTGTTCAACTGTATGAAAGGATAATTCATCTTAGAAGCAATTATATGTTTTAATTATTATTCAAAAGTAAGTACATATATATATATATTATATTAATATAAATTTCATTTATATTAGCTCTGATAAAGATCAATAGCCTTGATATTTCAATGGGTCTTAAAACCAGGGATAATAATGTTTTAAAAAATGTTATAAAAAAAAAATTTAAAACCAAAATGAAAAATGGAAATTAAATATGTATTTTTATGATAATAAACTTGGTATGTAAATTTATTTTTTATATTAAACCTTATTTTTTTAATTGATGAAACAAATTAAAATAATTAAATCATTACAATAATTTATTGATTTGATATTAAAAGATAACAAAAATCATGATATATCATTTTAGATAGCGAGTGGAACGATGAATGTATTGATTTTACAATGATGTGTGTTTTTTTTTATTTTTTTATTTATTTTTTTTGTGTACACGATAAGTAGTCAAAATAATGCTACGATTTTCCACTTCAGTATCTTGTTCGATCAGAAAGTGAATATCGTTGGTGCATTGGGAAGGTCAAAATTTAAATTTCCCAGTAGTTTTCAAAAGCGCCGTGAAAAACAAAAGAAAAATTAACGAAAAACGGGAATTTTTCATAAAATCGACTTGGGTGTTTGTTGTAACTTTAAAACAAATGACCGTAGATAAATGAAATGTTCAATGGTTGTTTGTATTTCCATTTTCTATACATGATAACATTTTTAAAATATTTTGATTTGTTTTGAACTGTTTAGGGATATTTTTAGTTTCAAATTTTATTAATTTTTGTTTCTATGAATGTCAATAAAACTTTATTTGTTGAGTAAAAACTAAAAATACTTGTAAATTTAATACAAGGCTCCTACTATATTGTTACAATGAAATTTAAATAACATTAAGAATCCTTAGTCACAGTTTTTTTTTATTAGCATTTAAAGTTCAAAAATTGAAAAAATATGAAAAAATCACGAAAATTTGCAAATTATTTTGAATTAAGAATTCGTAAAAATTTTTTTTTTTATCTAAGATTTAAAAATGTAATACGAGATTCCTTATAAGATCATCTACCTTTATAAAAAAAAAAAAATGTCTATAAGAAAGTCAAATTAAATTTTTATGAGCGTTTAAAATTCAAATTTTTACAACATTGGATATTCACTCGATTTCTCATGTAGCGATTTTCTTATTTTGTTGTAATTTAAAAACGAATTACTATAGATACATGAAAATTTCACTGAATGTTTATTTTATCAAATCTTATACTTGATAAAAATTTTCAAAATATTTTGACTTGTTTACGAACAATTTCATATATCTATTTTTTATTTTTTTTTTTCTCTGAATATTAATAAAGTATTATCTGTTGGGCCAAAAAGTGTAAAAATTTAACGAAATGCTCCTGATATATT
>NC_042493.1:72443160-72444910 GCF_005508785.2 Acyrthosiphon pisum | reverse complement strand
GTATAAATCATAAATGTACTAAAATTAACAAAAAAATTTGTAAATGACATCAGGAAAATGTAATACAAATTTCATTTTACTTTGATATTCTAAAATTTACCAAAAAAAAAAATTAATTTTGTAAATTCTTTTACCTCTTAAACTTGACCAGAGAATGAATTTTTATGCAGTTGTATAGCATCTTTTCTCAGTTATTCTACAAAAATTTAGTTTTAACATGTTAACACGACACTTATTAATTACTTAACATTTAAATAATGACGTTAAATATCTTTGTTAATTATGAAATAGGTAAATGTTTATAAATTTATTTTGTTAATTATTTATTTTACTTTTATAGGGGTGAATAACTTTGGAGAATCAATTGTTCAACTGTATGAAAGGATAATTCATCTTAGAAGCAATTATATGTTTTAATTATTATTCAAAAGTAAGTACATATATATATATTATATTAATATAAATTTCATTTATTTTAGCTCTGATAAAGATCAATAGCCTTGATATTTCAATGGGTCTTAAAACCAGGGATAATAATGTTTTAAAAAATGTTATAAAAAAAAAATTTAAAACCAAAATGAAAAATGGAAATTAAATATGTATTTTTATGATAATAAACTTGGTATGTAAATTTATTTTTTATATTAAACCTTATTTTTTTAATTGATGAAACAAATTAAAATAATTAAATCATTACAATAATTTATTGATTTGATATTAAAAGATAACAAAAATCATGATATATCATTTTAGATAGTGAGTGGAACGATGAATGTATTGATTTTACAATGATGTGTGTTTTTTTTTTATTTTTTTATTTATTTTTTTTGTGTACACGATAAGTAGTCAAAATAATGCTACGATTTTCCACTTCAGTATCTTGTTCGATCAGAAAGTGAATATCGTTGGTGCATTGGGAAGGTCAAAATTTAAATTTCCCAGTAGTTTTCAAAAGCGCCGTGAAAAACAAAAGAAAAATTAAGGAAAAACGGGAATTTTTACTCAAAATCTAGCATAATAAGGCTCCTACTATATTGTTACAATGAGATTTGAAAAATATTAAAAATCCTTAGTCACAGTTTTTTTTTATTAGCATTTAAAGTTCAAAAATTGACAAAATATGTAAAAATCACGAAAATTAGCAAATTATTTTGAGTTAATAATTCGTAAAAATTTTTCTTTTTAGAACTAAGATTTTAAAATGTAATACAAGATTCCTTATAGGATAATCTACCTTTATCAAAAAAAAAATGTCTATAAGAAACTCAAATTAAATTTTTATGATCGTTTGTAATTCATATTTTTCAACATTTGATATTCACTCGATTTCTTACGTAACGATTTTTTTATTTTGTTGTAATTAAAAAACGAATGACTGTAGAAACTTGAAAATTTCACTGAATGTTTATATTAGAATTTTCTATATATGATACAATTTTGAAAATAATTTGACTCTTTTTGAGCTGTTTACGGACATTGTCAGTTTTCAATTTTTTTAGTTTTTTTTTTTATAAATATCAATAAAGTTTTATCTATTGGGCCAAAAACTGTAAAAAATTAATACAAGGCTCCTGATACATTGTTACAATAGCAGTTGAAAAATATTATAAATACATAGGCACAATTTTTTTTTATAAGCGTTTGAAGTTAAAATCTTGACAACATTTACCAAATTTAAAATTGAATAATTATTTTGTAGTTAAAAATTTATAAATGTTCAACTTTTATATCTAGGGATTGAAAATTTAAA
>NC_042493.1:72442801-72443110 GCF_005508785.2 Acyrthosiphon pisum | reverse complement strand
ACGTCGGGTGTTTGCACTTTGGATCGTCGCGCGCGGTGCAGTCGGTGCGCCTGTAAATCAGGCGGCGCGGCCCGGACGTTACGTCCTTTATCGTTATGCAATATGTTACGTAACGCCGGTTTTTCCGTTACCGCGTGCTAACCACGTTCTTATCGGTGTGGTCGGGGACTTTTTTCCAAAACGCGCAACGGGTGGGTATGATTGTGGGGGTAGTATGGGGTAAGAAAGTTTTCACTTACCGGAGATTCCTGTTCGGGGAGTCAGTTGTTGCGGACCTGTGTGGGTGCCGCGTGGGTGATGTGTGTTGAA
>NC_042493.1:72441328-72442701 GCF_005508785.2 Acyrthosiphon pisum | reverse complement strand
AATTAAATTAAATAAATTAAAAAAAAAAAAAAGAATAAATAAATATTAAGTAATAAGTAAGCAATAAGCAAAATATAGTTAATAATAGAATTAATGTACGTTATAATAATGATTATGTTTCAGAAAATAGACAAGAGGATAACGAAAATAAAATAATTAAAATAAATATGGGTGAAAACGCACCTGTTAATTTGGAATATTCAATACCTTTACACGCGATTGATTTTATTAAAGAATTAAAAGAAGAATTACTAGATAGTGCACATATTCAGTCAGTACGAGAAGATATGGTATACGTAAGTTGTTTCAGACAACACGTGATAGAGGCAAATGACAAAATGCCATTGCCGTTAAACAATGAAACATTAGATTTAGTGATGACTCCATTAACTGAATATCTTCTACCAATTTGTAATTCACATCCGATTAGATCAATAATACCGATATGTATAGTAATAAGTGAAGAATTAGATCGATTAATTTCTAGACGTGAACTCTCCAATTACCTTTTCGAACAAATCCAATGATAAATATAAAAAATATATAAAACGTACAAACAAAAAATAATAAAACACGTAATACATTAGTAAGTAAATAACTAAAAATAAATAAACACATTAAATAAATTATAATATAAAACGTACAAAAACAAAATAATACGTAATATACTAATAAAATAAATGTTAAATAAATACATATTGCAATTAAACGTAAAAATATATATAATAAATAATTTGATTATTTTTCAGATAAATATAAGAAGAAAAATATAATAATAACAAAACAAAATATATAAAACCGTATAATACACCATGAGCAATCAAACACCACTGTCGGCGGAGTACCCACTAACACTACAGGCAATTGATTTCATTGAAAAACTTAGAGATGAACTATTAAACGGCCCTCACCACCAATATATAAGACGGAATAGAATTTGTGTAGGATGTTTTAAACGACATGTCAGAGAAGCGAACAGAAAAATGAGTATGCCGTTGAACCCGTACATATTAAACAGGGCAATGATACCTGTTACGGCGTTTATACACGCGGTAATAAATCAACCGAACGCAGAGAGGTCGGTGTGTGTAGAAGTGGGGGAGATACTACAAGATGTTATTGCTCGACGGATTATTTCGGTTAATCACTTATTCGAAGAATAAAAAAAAAAAAAAAAACAAACAGGAAAAAAAAAATATAATAATAATAATATACATATATAAAGAATTTAAATAATTATAATGTTATGAGTGTTTTTATTTCTAGTTCACAGATCAGTTTCTTCATAGTGGATTTCGAGTTCACTATGATGAACAAATAGTTTAAATTTAATTCATATTTTGCATACGTACGTAACAAATTCATAATATTAT
>NC_042493.1:72439874-72441228 GCF_005508785.2 Acyrthosiphon pisum | reverse complement strand
TAATTCACAACTTTCATGTCATTAAATAACTCTCAGTATATACACTTATTGTGCAAAACTGTATAGATTGTGTAAGTATATATAAAAAAAAAAATTTCCTTTAAATACAAATACACTAAAATAAAAAGCAAAATTCCTCAATTCAGTGGCTTTTCAAAAATGAATATCATCAAAAGATCTAAGTAATCGACAAAGTTTTGAAGTAATGTACGATCTCAAAATTAGTAGCTCATTATTAATGCTTAGCCTATTTTCTTCAGTTAATTGAACATCCTTATTTCCATTTACCCAAAAATCAATCAATCGCTTAACAACACCTAAGCACACACAATGCATATTGTTACGTGCAGCCCTTTCAGAATCCAAACGATGTTGTGATTTGAAATAATAACACTAATTTCAAAGTAATAATATGTGTTTAATAATATAGAACAGTCAAAATATAGTATTATGTAGAACTATTTCGTGGTAGCGGTGTAGCGGTGTATAATGGCTGGTGGCGTGAAGTGACTTCGTTCTTGCTGGTCCAGGTACATCTGATCAGGCTGTGCTTCTGTCTCCCTTATATATGCTGTCAGCTCCTTTGATCTGGTCAGTATACGGAACTCGCAGGTGCCTTGGGTGTGGTCGTAAAAGTTGTTGTTGTTGTCGTATTGAAGAAACCACCGTCTTGTGCTCATAGGTTGTTATGTTAAATGCTTTTACAAGGAGAACCGCATAGTATGGTTCGAATAAGTAAAAGCGGTTATAATACCTTCTAATACATGCCCATTACACCTCCCCGCCAAAAAAAAGGTTATAAGCCTGTAAGGCGAAGAACCTTTAACAATAGTATTTAGGTTCAATAGTTGATTTACAATTTTGACATTCATTTTACATTCAGTTAATTATACATTTTTCATTATTCGTTTATCAATTACATTTTGTTTATATTTTATAGTTTGATGATATTTACAATTTTAATATCATTTACATATATATTTAAAAAAACATTTCTTTTACCTGAAATTAATTAAAAACATTGTTTAAGTCTTAAAAATAATGTTAGTTAATTATATAATATAAGTTTTTATTTTCCTGTAATACAATTTATTTAGTGTTTATAATCCTTCACCAGTTAATGTTAAATACTATATTATTTTATCTGTGAATAATATTATGAATTTGTTACGTACGTATGCAAAATATGAATTAAATTTAAACTATTTCACATCATAGTGAACTCGAAATCCACTATGAAGAAACGGATCTGTGAACTAGAAATAAAAACACTCATAACATTATAATTATTTAAATCTTTATATATGTATATTATATATATTTTTTTTTTTTTCCTGTTGGTTTTTTTTTTTTA
>NC_042493.1:72436754-72437807 GCF_005508785.2 Acyrthosiphon pisum | reverse complement strand
CCACGGGTTTTTTTGGTTGAAGTATAACGGCGGTATAAATTACCTAATAGAATATATCGATATGATAAATTGGGAATTTATTATAGGGTCCCTATTATAGGTCAATTTTTTTTAATACCCATAGATAAGTATATATATGTTAAATACATAGACTGATATACCGTCTCCGCTCAGAATCGTTTTTTCTTATACAGTGATAATTATATCATTGAATTCAAATTTAATACTGTCCATTATACAGTGACCCACTTCTAACCTACTGTACAGCAGAGCGACATCCACTTACCCACCTTTTTTAAAATATGTCACAATGGAACGACACTTCTTTAATAAATCATTTAGATTTTGACATTCATTAGGTTCTAAAACATCATTGCCAGTATTGTCACTTGTCAGTATCACCATATGGACTTCTAAATACTAAAGCTTGGGTAAAAATTAAATTTAATATGTGAGCTGTACAAGGTATGTGTGGTATTTGTAATTTGTTTACGGCAGATTTAATATTAGCCCCTGAATCTGTTACAATTGCTACAATTTTGTGTCTAATTCCCCATTCATTAAATATATTTTCCAACGTTTGACTAAGATATTCCACTGTATGACTATTTTCTAATTTTAAAGTGCATAATACAAATGTTTTAAGAACGAAATCACTATCAAACGTGTGGACAGTAATAGTCATAAACGAATCTGTATTTAATGATGTCCAAATATCCGAAGTAATGGAAATATAGCTTGATTTGTTCAAAATATCTTGTAGTTTATTTTTGGTAGTAGAGTATAGTTCAGGTAAGATGCTTCTTGTTAGTGTTCGGCGACTTGGTAAAAGCTCTAAGTACCTTTAATCAAGCAATCGAATAACGTTTTGAAATCCACTATTTTCAACAAACGATAGTGGTTGCAAATCATCAGTTATCATTACAACAATCGATCTCAACAAGTCTGTCTTTTGTTTTTCTGATGGAATACCAAATCTATAAAAATGATATTAATTAAAATGGGCAAGATATAAAGAATCTTTGACTGATATTTGTGAATTTTAGATTCTGA
>NC_042493.1:72393658-72395167 GCF_005508785.2 Acyrthosiphon pisum | reverse complement strand
AAAGCAACAAGGCTCGCAAGAGGCGGCTCTGGGTGTCCAAGATCCCACGCAAGTCTACTACTGATCCAATAAATTTTTTTTTTTTCACACAGAGAAAACGACATCCCACTAGTAATCTCATTACACAAAGATTTACATATTATTTGTTTTTTTTGTCATTTCCCTTTTTCATCTTTTAAACTCATAAAGTTTTTAAAAAATAAAATAAAATAAATGTAAAAGGGGACTATATACCGAGACAGAATGATCACGTAATTAACTTTTCTGTCGATACCGCATGCGCGCTCTATCAGATACCATTAGTGCCACGCAAACTAGTAGTAACGAACGCAACCGATAATAGGAACGCAACATAGATCGTGTGTTGGGGCGCGCTTGCTACGTCGCGTACTTGTTTTGAAACTTTGTAAGCTGTGGCGAACCAAATCTCCCATTCGTTGTTATGTGGGCCACTGATTGCTTCGTCACGATTTTGTGGCTGGTCGCAATTGGCGATGAACGACGACACATTATACCTGATCGGCGCTTTTAATGTGATCCGATCCCGCAATACCATGCCACTCCTGTTGTCGACGATACTAAACTAAAATAAAAATTCTTAACGATGTATTGGAAGAATTAAAAAATAAAGGATTGATCGAAAATGATCCATGTGATCTTATAGAAAATGAATTTGAACGAATTCAACTCGAAATTTTGAAAAGAGAATTGACAAATAAAAAAGAAAGCCTACTGGCTGTAGATATAGCAATGAATATGTATTCGAATACATCATAAAAATAGTAATCTGAATTAAGTATTTAGAATACTATAAAAGTAACTACTACAATTAAGTACATACTGTAGAGTAATAGACCAAATATTTGACTTTTTAATTTCAAGAAGTCCCTTTTCCAAAGGTTAAAAAACTCCTATTTTTAGATCAAATATAGACATTTTACAAGACAAAATCATCTCACTAATAAATATTACTTATCAACTTTAAAATATAAAAATCAACTGCTCTACACGACAAACAAAAAAAACATGTATTATAGGATTTACAGCAGCAGTGAAATCTATGTTTAAAGTATAATAAATTATATTTACAGAAAACTTAAATTTTAAATATATCCTTACATACAGTTTCTCTCAAGATCATATAGAAATGCTTTTTGGTTGTTTTCGTCAACGATATGGAGCAAATAACAAACCAAATGTAATGCAATTTAAGACAGCTATAAAGCAAATATTATTGAAAAATTCTATCAAATGTTCTCATAATAGCAACTGTAACACATTTGATGAAGACATACTCTGTCATTAATTTCATTTACATGACCTTCAAAAAAATAATATGCTTTAACCATATGCTTAAATCACTATCAATTAAGAAAACTGCATCAAAATCCGTACCGATTTTTAAAGATCTACGCATACAGACTGACAACGGGACTTTGTTGAGATAAAGATTTATTATAATTTTTTTTTAAATTTGATTATTAATTTCTATTTGCTTGTGTCCATAGC
>NC_042493.1:72370754-72393558 GCF_005508785.2 Acyrthosiphon pisum | reverse complement strand
AATTTCATATATCTATTTTTTATTTTTTTTTTTCTCTGAATATTAATAAAGTATTATCTGTTGGGCCAAAAAGTGTAAAAATTTAACGAAATGCTCCTGATATATTGTTACAATAGCAGTTGAAAAATATTAAAAATACATAGGCACAATTTTTTTTTTATAAGCATTTAAAATCGAATTTTGACAAAATTTATCAAATTTAAATTTGAATAATTATTTTGTAGTTAAAAATGTATAAAATGTTCAACTTTTGTATCTAAGATTTGAAAATTCAAAACAAGAGTCTCCAAGTAAGTAGTTAATTCTTTTACCAAAAAATCTAAAAAATACATAAGCACAGTTTATTTTTATAGTCATTTTAAGTTCAAATTTGGACAAAATTACATATTAAAAAACCTGGAATAACTATTTTAGTTATTTTGTTATGATTGTATAATATTATTTGTGGATACTTGAAACTTCTAATGTATACTATTATATATCTATGATAGTATCACGGTTTGTTGTTGATGTATAACACGTTATAAGTACCTAATGGATATTGTGATTAATTTGGAATTGATTATAGGTACCTATTATAGGTCAATTTTTTTTTAAAAACCATAGATAAGTATATAATATGTCTTGTACCTAGACTGACATACCATCTCCGCTCAGAATCGTTTTTCTTATACAATTATATTATATCATTGAATTCAAATTTAATACCATCCATTATACAGTAACCCACTTGTAACCTACTGTAAAGCAGAGCAACATCCACTTGCCCACCTTTTTAGCAATGTATCTTTGGAGGCAAAATGTTAGCGGTTATTATATTAACAGAGAAAAGACCATCAATACAAAAAAAAAATAAATAAATTGAATGGTATTTGTTTAATATGTGACCTTAACAAGCAAAAATTGAGTTTAATGTGTGACCTACCAAAACGAAACCTATATGTGGTGCCTCGTGGCAATATTTAATAAACTCTGCTCCAAGAGAGAGTACTACTGGGTAGCGATCAAAACATGTTCATTTCCATGCATCCCCACCACATTCCTACCATCGTGGGATTACTATGTTTAATTTACAGATGATCGTCATCTTACCTTATTCTGTTTGCCAATGATATCACAGACTTTATGAAAATACTAAATAGTATAGTTTAAAATACATGAAAAAGTCAAATTTTTATAATAAACTTGCTGATCCCGTTCACTTCGTTGCCCATTAAAATTGCCAACTCTATATGAATAATAATTCTACATATCACCATGGCAAACATTTTATCGGAAATTTCAAAATAATATATAATTGGTTGCCATGGTAATACAAAGACACACACGGACGGAAATCTCTAAATAATATATAAATGGTTGCCATGGTAACATGGACACACACACTGACACACATACATTCATTTTTATATATATAGATTGTAAATTATAATTCAACAATATAAATATTTATATTTGATGGACGATGGTTCATTTTGTGTGAAAGAAAATTAACTATATGTTGGTAGTCGAGTTAAATGGGATTAATATTCAAATCAATAAATAAATAAAATTATGGTTCACGTGTTAAAACTTCATACCGAGTAGTAGGTCACCAATCCAAATACGTTTAGATCACTCGGTCTGGTAAGTCACATATTAAACGATTACCAGTAGATTAATATTTTTTACTGTTAATTTAATATATAGTTGATGATCAATCAAATAATATTCAATAATTAGCTTATAAAAAGAGAAGATGGTCTATTAACATTTGTTAGATTTAAGATCTCACCAATAAATCGTTCACTCTCCGGACCTTCTCCAGCTGAATTGAAAGCCATTACTTTTACATAATATTCTGTATCTGGTTGCAATCCAACAATAAGTGCCCAAGGTTTAACAGATCTACTTAAATAGTATACAGAATCTTCTTCTCTGTCATTTGCATCTTTTTTCCAATACTTTAACTAAAACAAAAAAATTAATTAATATTTATAATATTAAAAAAAATTAACAGGTTCAAAGCCGACTTCAAATACACCCTGGTGGCAAAGGTATCAAAGTAATTTTATATGAATTTTTAAGCTTCTAGAATAGTAGAATACTCAGCTGATAATGTATGATTATAAGATTTAGTATGCTATTTAGTAAAGATTTAGAAATAAATTGGTTTTAATTTTCTGCCATTTTTATGATTAGAACAAGATCACATGTTCTTATCAATATAGACGTGGCGTGTGGAGTAAGATACTAAAATACCGTCGGAATTGAACGTGTTGATAATATATTGTGTACAAATACATTTGGAGAATCATTTTATATATTAAATATATTATGAAGTATACTTACTCTGTGGCCGATTAATTTACCACGTAACATTTCCCGTGATTGATCAATTGGTACCCAACTTACATTAATGGCAGTTGAGTTGTAAGAAATAGCATTCACTTGTTGTGGAGATACTTGTGGCATATCTTCTGCACTGTATATCACTTTAGGATCTGATACAGGACCAGGTCCGATTGAATTAAAGGGCTATAGATACACAAAATGAGTTATGCAAATAGAGGATATTTTGATAAATAAAACTAAAAACTCTTACTTGAACTTTGACTTCATATTCAGTGTAATAAAATTCTGACTTAATGTGCACTACTGCCATTCCAATATTACCACTATCTTGCAATGTCTCATACTGAAAATCTGTTTCATGACCCATACGTCTCCAATATACTTTGTAATAGATACCTGGTCCGTTTTGATCTTGAGAAGATAGAGGCTATATGGTAAAGATATATAGTTAGACCAATTTATAGAAAATTAAGTGACAATAACTTACTTTCCACACAATTGTTAAATCTCCAATTTTGCCACCACCACCAGTAATATTTGAAGGTGCTTTATATGGATGATCAGCTGGTGTGTTCACTTGAGGAGAAGGAAGAGATATTTCACCATATCCAATATCATTTCCTGCTACCAATCTAAATTCATACTTGGACCAGGGTTGTAGAACATTTTCTAAAAATGCTTCTTTACGCCCATTATACCTATCAACTTCCTTGATTACAATATCTGTAACATTAAATAACAGTTTTAAGTAAGACAAAATAGAAATGTATTTATTCAAAATTACCTGAGGCCATTGTATACCAAGTACTGTTCCATTGTGAACGGGCGATTACATTATAATGTATAGTTTGACGTCCATTTGCAGCACCGTCAGTCCATTGCAGTTTGACAGATGTCTTTAAGACTTCAACTTGTATTCCACCTATACAACAAATAATATAATAAACTACTGTAAGTACATTGAACATACTATTGTATTACAATGTTTAGATAAAGTTATAATATTACCTGGGGGTCCAGGAGGTCCATCAACAAATAAAGTAGTTGTTGACGATATTTCTCCAACTACACTATGCACAAAACATTTGTATTCGCCAGAATCTTCCAACGTCATGTTATGAATGTACAACTCTCCACCATTTATGCTCTTTAACATTAAATTGTTAATTATTACACTTACAAATTAATTAAATGCAAAGGTATATAATAATAATAAGGTATTTGATAATTGTTGGTACTTATTGGTTATCGCAACTACCTAATTATGCAATGGACTACTGCCTATGTTCCCGACCACTACATTATGTGAAAGCTTTTTTTTATTACAAATATGACAATTAATTAAAACACATTAGGTATATAGAAATAATTATTATTATTTAACTTTAAATTAAAAATATTACCAGTTTCCATTTGTTGGCTATTTTATGATGTTAATATTTATATGTAAGTAAGTTGTGAGTGTGAAAATTATTAAAATTTAAAAATTCCTATAAATTGTATTAAACATAATCATTATTATATTGTTTATTTATTTATTTATTTTTTTTTTTTTGTTAAATTTGTTGTAATTGTAGTAATTAAGTTATAAGTTAGTTAGTTGCTGAGAGGCCTCTTGTCTTTTTTTCTGTCATAATTTATTTTTTTTTTATCACTTATAAGCTTATTGTTCTAATTGAAACATAATTACTAACATAATTTTGAGAAAAAAAAGTTATTTTGTAATTTCTATTTACTATACTTATATTTTGTGCATGGACTTATGTCCGTAGCCAAATAAATAAATATTCAGGTGCCAGTCACCTGTCATTCATTAAAAATGATAAATTAATTAAAATGTATGATATAAAATAATTTAATTGTTACCTATATTTACAGATACAAATTGATAATATAAATTAGGTCAAGATGAATGATTTACAATAGGAGGTGATTTAAAAGACTAATACTCACAACATGTCCAACGAGTTCAGAATTAGAATTAAGCAATGGCATATTGTTGTGGGTCCAAACATATGCAATGTCTAAAAGTTCATCAGAAACAGCTTGGCATCGTAATAGTAAATCATGTTTAATAACCGATCTAATTTGGGGATTTAATTGTTCTATAAATACAGGGCCACCTACAGTAGAATTATAATAATTACAAAAACATAAAATAAAAACTATTATAATATAATATAATATAATTACTTAACAAAACATTAACTTACGCATAACAATTAGTTTTCCATGACTTTCTTCGGTTCCAAAAATATTTTCAGCAATACATATGTACATACCTTCATCATCTCTTCCAACTGGATTAATTATCAAATTTCCATTTTCTAATATGCGACGCCTACCCCCAGACCCTAGACAATAAGTAATAACATTTTATCAATGAAAAATGTGATTTATACAAACACAGTTAAAAGAGTGGATTGAAACATTTCAAATCAGCAAAATAATTTTTGAGTAAATCTAGTATATAAATATTATACTACACAAATTAGGTATATTTAAATACATTTATATATTAATGGTTTAAATGAA
Source organism: Acyrthosiphon pisum (assembly GCF_005508785.2). Classification (NCBI taxonomy): domain Eukaryota; kingdom Metazoa; phylum Arthropoda; class Insecta; order Hemiptera; family Aphididae; genus Acyrthosiphon; species Acyrthosiphon pisum. Next base: position 72,388,689 of record NC_042493.1, on the reverse strand, counting down.
AAAAAGTAGTTTTTCATAATTTATAATTTAAGATATTTAAGTATATGAAGAAAAATGTATCAACATTAATTAAATTATTTAAGTCTATATAATAATTTATTTAAAAACAATTATACATAACAACTAACCTATTATATATCCATCTTTTTTCCAAGTAAATTTAGGTCTAGGTGCAGCTTCAGGATTACATTCAATTGTTACATTTTTTCCTTCAGCACCATATATTTCAGGCTCTAACGGTTTCTTTTTAAATGATGGACGTAAAGCTATAAAAGATAAAGCATATCATAAATGTTTCACTATAGTTTTGAGTATATTAAAGAATATAATGATCTTACATAGAACTCTTAATTGTGCAGATGAGAAACGGGCTTTTAAAGTATTACGAGCTTGACATTGATACATTCCTGAATCTTTAGCATGTTCTAGGTATTTAATAGTCAATACATTGTCCTGTATCATGTACCGTTTTTGGTCTTCTGTTGATAGCTGATCAATTTCTAGTGGTTCACCATTTTTAAACCACTTATATGTTACATCTGGAACGCCAAAAGCTTCACATGTCCACGTCAAATCTGACAGGTGATCCATGTGTTTATCTTCCAGTGGGATAGTGAAGTTTGGTTCAGCTAAAATAATATACACAGGTATAATATAAAACTGTACACAATATCTGGTATATTTCTACTTTACGGGATACATTTTTTTTTGCATTTTTTTTTTTCTGAAACTTATCTATTTAAGTATGCTGAAAACGAATGGTGAAGTCAGAATTTGGGGCTTGGACTTAGTTTTGAAGTTATGATACTTCAAAGTTAGTATATAATACGTTTAATAACCCATAAATGTCCCGTCGTCAAGCGGGCCGTCGTGGCCCAGTGGTGGTATGATGACTATGCCATGAAAAGTGAACCGAGCTGGAACCCGGATTTTTTTACTATTTACGTTGTGTCAATGGTACACAATAATATTAATAATTGTTATTATTTCATCTTAACCTAGGTTCACCCGAGGTGGTTTGCACAGCTAATGGGAGGATATTTTCGATTTTAATGTCCGAGCGAGCGTAGCGAGCGAGTGGCCACGCTGGCAATAAACATATATTTTAAAACAATATTTTTGAAAGCGTAAGTTCTTAAAATACATATTTTAGAAAAAAAAATTTTACAAAATTTTTTGAAACCTATCTTAAAATTGTTGTTAAAATCGTCGTTTTAAAAAAAAAAAAAAATACAAAAAATCAACGCACTCATGACCGAGTTTCGAACGCCGACAGACGGGTCCATAGGCCAACGATACTACCACTGCGCAACTGTTATACCTACGTCAATTTTAGCATTATAGGTATTTAGGGGTTAATATATAAAGTTAAAACTTCGATTAGCTATAACTTCGAAAATAACTTCGTGCGCCAAATTCTGATTTCACCAAAATTGTTTTTACCCAAAAAATAACTAAGTCCCCAAAAAAAAATTCAAAAAAAACGGTGTCCCGTAAAGTAGAAAAGTTCCCAATATCTAAAACATTGAACACTCCATAATGCCGTGAAAAATACTGAAATGGCAAAATCTATAATAAATACTTTCAATTGTCTACAGTCCAATGTGTACTAATAGTTTATTTGTAAAACAACCATCAGCCAATGGAAGTTTAATGCAGAAAAATAGTTTGGAAACAATTACCGATGATTAAAATTCAATATAATATCTAGATATTTTGTAGGACATAAATTGAAGTTTTTAACATCAGCCCTCTATTGATAAATCATAGCGGCATTACAAAAATGGTTCGTCCAGTTGTCAGGCAGAAGCTGTTTACCATAGCAACAATTTTTAATTACCTTGTATTGTCAGAGTAACACTCTTCTCTTTACTGTCTCGATCGTTAAAAACATGGCAATTATATTCTCCTTGATCTTCCACTTGAACTTCAGGAATTACCAACACACGGTTGTAGCTTGTCAAATGAGAACCTTTAGGTAATGGAGAACCTTTTCTTGTCCAATTGTATGAAGGTACAGGACTAAAAGTAAAATTAATCAAAAGTAATTGTTATTAATTAGAAAACAAATTTTTTAGTAATTTAATACCATATGGATAATATTTAAATTAATTATTTTTCTGCTGTTATATTTACTGAGTTATAGTGTACATTATTTATTGATGTTACAGGAAATTATGATATTATTTTATTATATATAATAATATCATATTATATATTATATTAATATATTGTATATATTATACAATCACGACAAAATAACTAAAATAGTTATTCTAAATTTTTTAATATGTAATTTCATCCAAATTTGAACTTAAAATGACTATAAAAATAAGCTGTACTTATGTATTTTTTAGATTATTTGGTAAGAGAATCAACTATTTACGTAGAATTTTGTTTTAAATTTTCAATCCTTGGATAAAAAAGTTGAACATTTTATGAATTTTTAACTACAAAATAATTATTCAATTTTAAATTTGATAAATTTTGTCAAAATTCGTTCTTTAAATGCTTATCAAAAAAAGGTGTGCCTATGTATTTTTAATATTTTTCAACTGCTATAGAAAAAATATATCAAGAGTCTTGTATATAATTTTCACGCTTTTTGACTCAACAAATAAAATTTTCATTGACAATTATAGAAAATAAAAACTAAAAAAATTGAGGTCGAATGGCTCAACTCGAGCATACTTTGTGTTTGCACGTATTATGTATACAATTTGTTAGCTACAAAAGCAGATAAGTCTTTGAAAAGAAGGAAGTTTATAATATACTATCACAGGACCATAGGGATTTTAAAAATCTAATGATAAATATATAAATAATATATTGACTAAAAGATGGGTGCTTGGTAGCGCAGTGCCAATAATAAGATTTGTAACTCAAAGCGGCATGGTATTTTGACTTATAAAAATAGGGTAGTTGAACTAATTTAGTTTATGTAAAAAAATAATTGCCACTTAACCCTTTCACTGTTCCAGACATACTATTACATCTTTGTATTATGTAATATTATAATTTGCCGGTAACCGTACAACTTTAAGAAACCCTGTTTCACATTATTTTAAACTTAAATAATTAGATCCCGTACTCTCAAAATGAATAATTATATTTTTTATTTTATTTTATGCAGCATACACAAGTTTCTGTACATAAATAGTGTAGCAGTAAAAAGATTAATTATCACATTACCTAAAGATCATCACTCATTAATTATAATTCATAGTCAATGTTTATATTTTAAAAAAAATGTAATATAGTATTTTCCTACATTTGTTAGGCATTGTAAAAAATATCTAGAAAATAACACCAATATCTACATATAACAAGTTATTAAATTGATAACCCATTTGGTAACAAATGTATAGTAGATAGTAAAATATAAAATTATAAAATAATGTATAAAAAAAAAATGAGATAGAATACAATCTTACTATGCAAATGCAACACATTCAAGTCTAACTTCTTGACCAGCAATAGGTGCTTCTGGAAAAGCTTTAGGGAAGTTGTTGGGTAGTATAAGTTGTTGATAGTCAGCTTAAAACATAAAAAAAGTATAATTAAAAAAATTTATATAAACTATAAAAATATGAATACACACAATGTGTCACTACATGTAACTGGAATAAGGGCCCATTTTTGCCGGTTTTTGAAACTTCGCTTTGCACATTGCAACTGTAGTTGCCAGCGTCACTTTCTTCCAAAGAGGAAAAATACAAGTATCCATCAAATGAGACAAACACTCTCCGATCTTCTTGAACCATGTTAGGAAATGATTCCCTGACCCAAAAATATCTCACCTCTAAAAACAGTCAAAATTAATAGACAAATCATTTGAGAGTAGATCTTAAAAGTATTTAAAAATTATTTCTCACCAGGAAAATATTGAGGAGGATCACAAAATATTGTTTTACCCCAATTTTTATTACCACGTTCAAGAGGACGTTGTAAATTAAATTCACCGATAAATCCAAATGAAAGTTGTATACTTTCAGAAACAACTGAACCAAACATATTTGATGCTTTACAATGATATCGACCTCTGTCTTCATCCTATTTCAACCAATAAAATTTGTTTATATACCTCAATCATCGCTTAAAAAAAAAAACTAATTGTATTAATTTTTACCCTCTTAGGAGCATAAATAATAAGGGTTCCACCACTTAATGTGAATCTCATATTACTTAGTGGATCAATTTTTATAGATAATAATTGATCTTGGTTATCATAATCTTCTTTGAACCACTCATACGTTGGTGTTGGATACCCTCCAGCAACACAACTAAAATATATATTTTTTTTTTTATAAATACATAAATAGATTAAAAGTAAAATAAAATAATTAAATATTTTAAATATATTTAAACCAATTAATATTTTATTCATATTAATATTAATAAATATTAATTTTATTAATAACAATGGAAAAGTCTTATAATTGTATAAACACACCTCAGAGCTACATCGTTGGTAATTGATGATCCAGAACTATCAAATACTACATCTGTTGGTTCCTTAATAAAGTAAGGACCTCGAGGAACTTTTTGCTGATCATCAATATTATAGCCATACTTATAGGAACGTTCTTCAACTATTAAATGCTGTTTATTAAGAGGTATTTCACAAATATAAAGCAAATACCGGTCTCCTGGAACTTTTTCAAATCCCCATTTTTGTAATTGAACTGAATACCTGAAAAAATTAATTGTTATATAATATTTTCTATTAATTTAGTAGAACACATTTCTATAAATTAAATTAGATTAGTGTCATAAAATGTAGGTATAATTTTTTTTTCAAGATATATTTACGACTTACGTGTATGCTATATAATCTCTGTTTAATGTAGTGTATTGTTCAGGTAAGAGTGCACTTTCAATATCAATAAGTGGGATATTGTTTTCTACATCATTTACCCACACTCCGGGGCTTGTTTGTTTACCACCTACATACCACTGTCTATGTTGTGGGTCTTGTTGCAAGAGTTGATTTATGAGAAAGCCATGTTCATCTAAGTTATTGACACTAGCTAAATCAGCTCCAAAAGCCTATAAAAGAGGTTCAAAATCAAGTAATTTAAGTACAAAATAAATAATTTATACTATTCACAGATATAAATGATTTTTTGGTCAAATAAATAATTAGGAATTATACAAAATTGTCTTAAAAAGGTTCAAATAAATTATTCTATTAAAATGATATTAATTAAAATTAACATTTATACATTCAATTTGAAGTAGATACATTAAGTACAAATAAAAAATTATAAATAACTTGATTCAGTGATCAGTACAAACACAATTTTTTATAGATTCCTTTTCAGCCCTGGCTGCTAAGATTATGGATGAATCAAGGTTCAGGGCCAGTGTCGGATTAACCACTAGGCACGGTAGCAAACAGGGGCGCCAAAATTTAATACATTTATTGCAAATTAGAACAATTCTAAAAAATATTTTTTTGTTGTATACATTTAATATTAAAAAAAATATACACTATAATAATTAAAATTAATTTAAACTAATTTAAAAATTATAATTAATAGGTAATATTTGATGAAACTGACGATGATGAGCAGCATGATGGAAAATCGAATTTTATAAGAAATACATATTTTAATATAATAGATTCATTGACTTCTTGTTTGAAAACTAGAATGGATGCATATGTAGTTCAGAGACAAATTTATGGATATATACCAACTTTATACAACCATACTAATAAGACATTAATTTTCAAAAGTGCAAGCAATTTATTTAAAAAATTCCCAACAGATATTGAAAGTGAAATTATATTATCTAATGAATGTGACCATTTTAAGTATATGTTCATAGAAGAAGGTGAATTAAAAAAAGAAGAATGCCATTCAGTAGTGTCTGTTGTCCTTTATGAAAAAAAATGACCTTGAATTTGTATTCCCTAACCTGTCAATAGTTTTTCGAATGTACCTGTCTACGGCCTAAACAAATTGTTCTGGAGAGCGATCGTTTTCAGTATTAAAACAAATCAAAACTCATTTAAGGTCTACTACTAGTGCTGAACGCTTAAATTCTTTAGCATAACTAAACATAGAAAGTGAACTCTTAAATGAAATATCATTTATTAATATAATAAAAGAATTCTCAAAATGTAAGGCTAGAAAGCGACAATTTGTTTTATAAAATAAATAAAGTAGTCATAATTAATACAAATTTGTATTTTTTTTATGTATAAACTACAAATTTAATTTAATCTAATTTATGATAAAATATTGTATTTTGTATATCTAAAGTGTAACCTAGTGCTAAAAAAACAATGTCTTCCAGCATCCCCTCCCAAATTTAAATACTGTGTTTACTGATAATAATGTTAAATAAATATAATATTAACTAGTATATATTATTAATTTTATAATCCTATGAACTTACGAATAATTAGTATTTAGGGGGGGGGGGGGGGCGCCAGAAAAATGTTTGCCTACAGGCGCAAAATATCTTATCTATCCGGCACTGTTCAGGGCTAAAATTATGGTGGGGAAGCTGTGAATCTGTGATGTTATACATGATATACAAAAATAGTCAATCTACTTATAGTCCTGATAAACATTTACGATATACCTACCTCATTTTTTTCATGACCTAATTATCTTATCATATTAATTAATACGATAAGATAAAATAAATTAAATAAGAGAACTGGGGATTCACAACATTAAACATTTTTCAATCAATACATAATATACTACAGACATGGATGGGCAAGATTCTTAAAAATTAGTATCACAATATTAGATACCTATTCAATAGTTGATAGATTTGAATAAGACAACATAGCGGTTTACAGTGGCGTAGCAAGGGTATGGCGAACTGTGCCTACGCCAGGGGCGCAAATCGTGAAGGGGCGCAAAATTGTGCTTTAAAAATAATACTTATTTTTATTCTACCTTCAAAATGAAATTTTTTCATAATACATTTCGAAATGATTTTGTTTATCTGCACAAACTACGTAATGATGAATTGTGTTCCATTAACTGTAGTTATGATCCTGCGAAATGTCCCAAAATAACACCAAGGTTAATATAAAAGGGCTATTTTAATTGAACATGTTCCTCCAATCACTTTTAATCAAAACTCCTATCCACATGATGAGAATAACCGTAATCTTAGTAATGGTGGACAGGTTTGAAGGCAATAGTTAATATATAGTATTTCAAAAAATAAACTTTTTTGTTTTCCATGCATCTTTTTGTACCGCAAATTGTGCTTTTTTTTCTGGTCTTAGCGATTGCAACTTTTGAACCCTCGTTTGCCTGATCATCAAATTAACTTACTGCATAAACAAACTGTATAAAATGGAAAAAACTAGAAAAAAAGGATACTTGATACTAAAACTATTGACTGTGAGGTATAAAAATGTTCAAAAATGAAAAAAGAAAATGGCGCAACATTTTAAAAATAATCATAGATATTATGTTTTGCAGTAAAAATAACTTGAAAATAACTGATAATTGAAAATAATAAATGTTAAAAAAAAATATAATTTCGTCAATTTTTTTATCTTTGAAAAGGCGCATTTCCAAGTTTGCCAGAGGCGTTAATGAGTCTTCCTACGCCACTGCCGGTTTATACCACTGAGCTACAGAAAATAACTTAATTATTATACTAATATTAGTAATATACCTCCTTATATTACTGTTATACTATTATTACAATACTACTATAGACACTAGGTATTTTTGGTTGGATAATGTTTAATTCTAATGTATAATAATATTAGTCAGGGTAAATCTATTTAATTTATATTTTATATAACTTGACAATGTATCTTTTTAAAAATAATATTTTTTTGAAAATAACAACATACAATATTTGTCTCTGGTAGGATTATTTATAAATCCTACATACAAAAATATACTTTGACAGGTGCTGAAGAGCACAAGCTGGTTTTAAGCTAAATAAAAAGTTGTTGAAGAAAAGGATAATTATGTAATGGTTTATTTGTATAAAATACGATAAAATAGGTACCTCCTATATCGGATATAGCTTTATGGTAAGATGGTCATACAACCATTACGTACCTAACCTGAATAGTATTATAGTCATTAAAAAATCAATGTTTCAAAGTATTGCTTTAATATATTGCAATACAAAATACTCTATACTTCTTATAACTGTATCGAGATATAAGATACAAGATATAATTGTACCTAAAATACTTGTATCAAAGATCCTGCCCCACCCTGACTATAAGTAATTAGTGTTATTTATACACTGATCTCAATGATAGGTGTAACAACAAGTTAACACAAACAGAAATAATTGATTTGAATTAGTATGGTATTGGATTCACTTAGTTCTGGTGCATATAACAGCATGTAGACAAGATAGAGCAACTATACTGTGGTTGAAAGGTATAACTTGTTATAAATTGTTTCTATAAACACCACTTTAGTACAATAATATTATATAATAATACTTTAAAATATGTATTAATATGGACTAATTATATACTATGAATTAGGTAGGTATTAGTTTATAATAAATAATATATTAATTCAATACAATTTTAGGATGGATTACGTACGGCTTACAGTAACAGTTTGGTAAATTGCATACTACAGTAACAGGGGGGAAGGATATGTTGAACTAGTAAATACAATTTTTAATTTAAATTGGATTAAATTATCTCTCTGCTTGATAAATTTATACTATACACTATTACTGGGTACTAAATAAATGTATTCCAACTTTAATAATCCTTAAATAACATCAAATTAAAAACATTTTAAATAATATTTGATAGGTATTGTTAAACAACCGATTTCGTACAGATTAATTACATGCATTTATGAAACAAATTTATTACGTACACGGTACACCCAATATGAATTTCTACCACCTTACCACACAATATACCTTATAACTAATCTTGAATACTGCATTTTACAAATAAAACAAATAATTCTGAATAGAAAACAATAAAAAAAAAAAACACATTTATTTTTTGACAATACATACCTGACAGTTTCTGTGAGCTTCACTTCTCGGTCGGAATGGTGACTTAACAAACTTATAACAGGAGTTTCCGTACTGGACCCAATACTGAGGGCAACGCCAGGTGGTTTCCACGTCGTTGAATTGCGACCATGTCGACGGTGTCGAGCACCACAGGACGGCCAAAACGCACAGATAGCTGGGCTTGATCATTTTGAAAAGCGAAATAAAAAAGCCAAGCACTGTGCCTCGTTCACTACTGATTTACTATGCTGGTTTATGGCCGTTCATCGCGATTTGACGAGAACGTGAAGAGCAAATTAAAACAAGGCAACGATTTAAAAAAAACAATAGATGGCGTAAATTGTAAATACCAATGAGTAATGACAAAACACGACGAGAATATTATGTTTACTGTCTTGTTAAACTGTTATCACCGTCGCATCCCGGAACACGCCCGCCCAATGATTGTCTGGAACAATGCACAAGGTGGTTTTTTTTATTAATTGTTATCAGTTTCGTTAAACGGAATTTTGCGTCCGTTGGTATTCGTCTTAGATCATATTAAATACAATTTGTATAATATTATGATCTAAGGTATTCGTACAAGCCCCTCGTTAGTCATTATGGAGGTAAAAATTAAAAATGTTCAAATATTTAATTATTTGTTTGAACTACAGTCCACAAGGCGCTAGGAACAATAACATTTTAATGACGTAGATCTGTAAAGCGAACATGCCTACCTATTTAATATAACATTTTAACTGACTAATATGCAATATGCATAATATAAAATATTACCTATTGGCTATTATACATAATATTATTACGTAGGTGTTACGTATGGTCAATTATCAATATTATAATTTGAGTGCCAATTCGATATTTCGATTTACCGCAACAATAAAAATATGAGAGTATCTACGAGGGGACATGGCGGGGGTCATATCCCACTTATCCCCCCCCTGAATTTTTTACACAATACAACATGTATATATTTATATGAATATAATATGTGAACCATGAGTTAGTGTTATAAAAATATATAAAGCCTACGAGTCTACGACACAGATGAAGTTCTACTCTATGCGTTGTGGAATTTTGGGAAATTACTAGATATTAATACAGAAGTAGTATTATAGCGTTGTCCCGCGTCAAACGGTTTTTTTTATAGGTACAAGCATTGAGTATAGATACGATCTATACTCAATGGTACAAGTTACTGTACATTTGTAAGATGGAGACAACACATGCGGGTGTAGCGTCCTCTTAATTAATATTTAATTACTATAAATTATAATACTCTATATTTCTATCTGCATATTATAATATTATTGTTAAGAGGATGTTGGCGCACTATTTGTTTCTCTCTCTGGCTTGAGCAGAACATAGACAAAACGCAATATCGCAGAGTTTTTTTTATATGTTTTTAAGTCATCTTAGAGTAAAATCACCAATTACAAGAAAAAGATAGAGAATAATATTTCTGAAGGAATGACTTATTGATTTTATATTTTATTGTTATTTGATTTTGTATTGGACTTTCAAAATAAACAAAAAAATGTTGGTAATTTAAATTGTTTTGAGACAATATTTAGACAAATCAATATGTCATTCCCTCAAAAATATGATTCTCTATTTTTTTTTGTAATGGGTGATTTTTTACTCTAAAATTACTTAAAAACATAGAAAACTGCGTAAATGTATTTTGTCTATGTTGCGCGTAGACCAGAGAGAGAAAACAAGATTTCCACCTTCCGTAGAACAGACTAACAGAGTGAATAGGTTCATGATACAAATAAATAATAGCTTCAGTGGCATAATTATTGGGGGGAGGGTGATAGGGATAACCCCTCCCAGAGCTTTTTCCCATCTGTTAGCAAAGTAAATTTAATAAATCAATAATGTAATTTTTGATTTTTAAATATTTATAATTTTATACCTGCACTTAAAATAATTAATAGGAATTACATTAATACATTACTCAATTACTGTATTTTGCTCATTGAATTACTATTTTTAAAAATTTTTATTTTAATATACCTATTCCAAATAGCAAATACAAATAACAAAACAAGAATAGTGGTGTTAATAATATGATGTATCCCTCTTTATATTATAATTCTTAAATATTTTATACTTATTCCCCTCAAGAAAAATTCTTAGTTACGCCTCTGAATAGCTTAAAATTTAAAATTAATCTAGGTAATTAAAAAATGTCATTAGAATAAAAAATCTAAAGAATAAAAAAATCTGTACTGAATAAAAAATGTAAAAAGCTTAATTGAAAATCATTTGTCAGAATAATTTGGCATGAATTTTTATCATTTAAAAAGTTCTTAAAAAACAAATATAGGTACTCATAATTATTTTTTTTAATAATTTATAATCAGTAATATGTATTGATAAGATAATCAATTTAACAAAATAAGAACCATGTTTGGAGCATTTTAGTAAATCAAGTTATTAAAATGCCATAATATTCCGCTTTAGGTTCACATTTATATTGCAATGTCACCCCACCACCCTTTTAATCTGTCTCTGTTCTAGTATAGAGTAGCACAAGTGCACAACCCGTGTGCTAGTCATGTCTATATAATTATTGTATATAATTATTTTTTTTAATCATTTATAACATACCAGGACCTTAATAAATACATATAATAAACATAGTCACAAAATTATTTTTACTACCAATCATTTAATTTGTATTTCAATTCAATCTTTTACAATAATTAATGCATTAATAGTAGATATGTTGTACAAGAATTACAATTCAGACACTTGATAACTAATACATATTATAATTAAAATTTATAATAATATATACACTAAAAAATAGGTATTTACACAATATGTAATTTAATAAAAATAAAAGGTATAATAAGTACTTTTAAAATAATTTTTAAATTTTTAAATTTATCAGCTTGCCCTTAAAACTTAATTATGTTTTTAAAATAAATATTATGAAACATGTTTTAAATGTTTTTAATATTCTAGTTATATAGCAAAAGTGATAATCCTCTATGACCAAAAAAAACTTTTCATCATCCCAATTTAATCTCGCAGTCGCATTTAATGAAAAAATTATATAATCACATCAACATACATGTTGTGAAAATTTATCTTTCACAGTCAATAACTAAATAAATGTTTTGTACAAAAAAAATGTTGGTTAATTTTTTTAAATCCCCATCATCCCTAGAAAAATATATTATAAGCACGTACAATTTTTTAAAATTAATTACAACATTTTAGCATTTGATCAGAAAAAGTTTGCCACCCCTATTATGTAGTATACATGATAATGCATTAATGTATAGTCAATATAAACAAAATAAACAACTTTAACAACAAAAATACCCATGAGTAATGTCATATTATATTATAATAGTTAGGTATACCAGTAAAAAAATTTTAAAATTTTAATAAGTCTTGTTTAGTTATTACTTATTAGTAACAATAAATTATTTTAAGTATCAAACAATTGGTAGTTTTTAGGGTTCCGTACGGTAAAACGTGACCCTATTACTAAGGCTCCGCTGTCCGTCTGTCTGTCACAAGGCTGTATCTCATGAAACATGAAAGTTAGAAAGTTGAAATTTTCACAGATTATGTACTTCTGTTGCCGCTATAACAACAAATACTAAAAATCCTAGAATTTATAATATAAGCAGTGTTGCCAACATGTTTATAGCTGATGATGGTACGGAACCCTTCACGCGCAATCTGACTCGCACTTTGCCGGTTATTATATACTAAGCATACCCCTAAAACTCAGGGTATGAACTAATCATAATTTAAATTTCTAGTTGTATAGAAACAACATTTTAATGTTGCAACTTAAATAAGAATATATTTAATGTAAATTTATATTTTAGCAAAAAAATACATAGTCAGCTTAACACAATTAAAACAGTTTAAATTAACTACTCTAAGAATTATATTCACAAAAATACATGTAATAATGTAAATATTGATAGTTAATAATAGGTATATATAGAAGCATAATATAACATATTAGTTATGAGAAATTATCAATTAACAATAGGTTAATTAGGTATATAAAAACATTTAGGTCATCTTTAACTAATGAAAGCTAAATTAATACAATTATCATCGGTCTGGAAATATCATATTGAGAACATCCTTAATCGGGTCTCCATTGTAAAATACAGTAAAATCATTCTGTGCAGTAGAACACTTTTCTAATGAACCTTCAATCCACATTTCGATTGGTTCATACCAACTAGCATTCAATAAACAGTACTCCAAATCAGCTTTTCTATGTAATTGGAGCATTTGCAATATGTCTAAACACCAAGATCTACGGTTTGAAAGTCTGCACATATTTTTCACATAATCTATTAAATCATCAACATTTTTAGGCGGCCATGATTCATATGGCAATAGGTGCGCAATATTCAATAAATCTTCAAAATATTTTAGATTCAAGTTTGAATATTCTTTTGAAAACTCATCTGGATTTTGAGTGTAATATGGAACCAAATCGGGTGCCAAATATGTTAATACTTGATTACTTCTACCCAAGCGTTTAATGTAAGCATCCAAGCATTGATTGTATTTTTGAATAATAGTATTTGGATTATCATCAGATAATATACTACGTACTTTTACGAAGAAATGTTGAGAAAAATTGAGCAAATTATAATATAATTTTTCTGTACGCGTACCAGGCGTAAAGTCTACATAATTTTTGGAAAAAAATTCAATGGATTCTAGAATGGTTTTTGGTCCTTCCCACATGTAAACAGAGTAATTGTTAATGTACTCGTTTTCCTTGTACCCGTCTAAAACATATTCGTAATCTTTAATACAATCTTTATCTGACCTCGAAGAAAATATCATGACTAAAGGTATTGCTGTCGGAGTTGATTGCAAAATTGAATCCACACGTTTAAATAACGTCTCAACATCTTCTTTATCTGTATTTGTGAAAATAAGAGTTGCGTTTAAACCGTTGTTTGTCCAGTTGAATTGCCCAATACAACTATGCACTGTTTTTATGAAATATGCATTACAATCAGTATGGATGGTTTGTATTTGATTGTTACAAAATCCTAATTTACCATAAATAATAGTTAGCACTTTTTTTTCTATACAGTAGGGTTCTGGTGTATCTCCATAATTAACTGCCAATTTCCAAAATATCTTTTTCCCAACAGATCCATCTTTATTCATCTCTTTTACATTTTTAACAAATATATTAGCCATTTGAATACTAATATCATGTTCTGCAGAATTATTACTATTTAATGGATGATGTATTGGAATTTTTAATTGCCTCTTCGACTTTAAATCTTTAATCGTAACTGGTATTGTCTCTTTTGGTGTGCCATGTACTTGCATAAATACTGACCATGGTAAACTGCATACAGGATCAATTTCAATCTTTCTTCTTCTACGTAAAACTTTTCGTAGCCAAATATAGAAATACTTTTCTGCCAAAATGTACTGTTTATTTAACCATTCTTTTGGTTCTTCTTGAATTTCAGTAATTTCATCAACATAACTTAGAGACTTTATTGATGATGGAGATGACGACAATGATGAAATACACTCTGAATGAAATAGATCACCATGTGCAAACATCTCTTCGATATACCTAGATTTCTTACAATTAACATAATCCTGCCATTTGCAAAAATATTTTTTGGTAAGATTAGTTTGATGTTCTATTGATTGCATAACATCTAGTTTTTCCTTAAAATTAATTTTAGGATGTAACTGAATAGGACTTATATTCATAGGAATTAGGCATGGAGGTTTCATAGATAATTCTTGAGCTATTGATACTGGAAGGCTTGTTATATTGCTCGTTACAAGTGAATTTGATGTAATATTTGATTGGTCCGAGCTAAAGTTATCTTGAAAAGTAGATGATTTTGTGGGTGCGTTCCATGGTATTTCAAATTTGGTAACTGGTTTTTGAATTTGTGTAGGTAAAGAAAACTTAGGTATATTAAAAGTGAATGTAGGTATTTCTAAACCTGTGGTTTTTATTGGAGTGGTTGAGAATAATTGTCTGTTTGAATCATCATTTTTTGAATTTATTAAAGAATAATTATCTATTACCATCTGAGAATCTGATATTTCATTGTTCAGATCTTTGTTTACTTCATTATTAGCATCATTAAAACGATCATTAATATCAAAGCTTGAATGAACTGGGGTGACTATGACATCAGGCAAGTTTTCTATTCCAGATATTAAGTATGTTAAATTTTGTCTTTTCTCAGAGATTATGAATTCTTGTTTTTGTCTTCTAAGCTCAGGCGCACATATGGATAGATTATGTGAAAGATATACATACTTTTCTTTATATTGTAACTGAATATCAGAAAAGAACTCTTTAGCCAGTTGTATATCATCAAAACAAAGTTTTTCCATAAAATGTTCCATTTCAAGCTTGTAAACTCTCTTGACAGTTGTATATGACATGTTCATCATTCTAATGTTATTATATCTAATACTTGGAATAACTCTTTGTAATATACAACAATTCATAAAACTCGTACTTCTCAGTAAATTGAAGAACTCTTTACAGTCACTTGACTGTAAATAAATTGTGTTAGCTTTAATACAGAATCTTACTTGAGGTGATTGTTTTATATGAATTGGTAATAAATCATATGCAGTATGAAATTGTGGGTTTCCTAAATGCATAAGTAACTCATACGACACAAACTCTGGTTCATTTGGACATTGATGTTCTGAATCTCTATACATGGGCATCAACATTTGAATGCAATTGTTTAAGTTTTCCGTGTTTAACTTGATATCAAAGCCTGTATATCCAAGCATTAAATCATAACAAGCAATATGAAAACGGCCAATTTGTTCAAGTATTGTCACAACTTCCGAGTTCTGTAAATTTTGTTGAACAATATCTTTCCGTATTGCACGCAAACGATCCCAACAAAAATCATACCAACTAGCTAAATCTTGTTCAATGTTAGATTCAATTGGGTATATAATATTTTTAAGCATGTAATGCATGGTCTTAACAAGTATAGGTGTCGGTCTCAATTCTTGAGATAATGGATTGGCTTGGTCAGCAGAACTTCTAGCATATTGTTTTACCATCATTTCAAAAACTGGTTCCAATTTTGAATCAATCATTTTACATTCAAACTGTGAAACCATGTTACCATGTATACGCAGTAGACGTTCTTTTTCTGGGCACATATCTTGACAGGTACCTTCCATTGGTTTAATTTCATCAACATTAATTTCTTTGATTGGCAGCGTAGTAGATGCGCGTAAAATTTTATCCCTAATTTCCAATACTTGTAGTTTTTTATAAATAGTTGTAGCTGAAATTCTTTCATAATTGTGTTCAGTAACTTCAGTATTTTCAAACTGAGAATCAGTTGGACTTTGAAAATGTTGATCATCATTAAACAGTTGATGTAAACGCTGTGATTTAAAAGGTGGTTCGTCTTTGAAAGCCTTATCTTCATCATGGGTATTTCTCTTCATACGTAAATTGGTGCCATTAAATTTTCCATCGCCCATCTTAATAGTACAAAATAAATTCTATGTAAATTCTATGTATTATATATGATACTTAAATATACATTTTATTGGTATAATTTTGATACATATTAGACCTCACAGTTTTCATTTTTGATAGAATTACCATTATTTAAAATGGCATGCCTGAAAAGAAAAAAAAATAGTTAAAACCATGCAATTATTCAAAGTATACGTCTATTACCTACATTTGTAACATAAATAGGATTTAGTAGAAATGTTTTACAATACATTTTGTTTTCCAAAATGAAAGGTAAAAAGTTAATTTTTTATGTTGAATTAAGACTATAGGAGTAGAATGGTGGGGGCTAAGGGCCTCCCCAGAATTCTATTAAGCCCCCCCCCCCAGAAATGTGTTTAGTCTCTTGTGTAAAAGTAAACTGTTTTATACGTTCATATGTGAGAACTGAAAACATTTTCTATTATTATTTCCGAAGAATATTTTATTTCATTATTAAAATTTTAATTAAAAAATGCTAATTATGGTGAACTGTATTGATAAAGATGATTTTAACATAGATGCTATTGTATCATTAATTAACAATAAAATGTTTCTAAATTTATATAAGCTTATATAAGTGGATGTCGCTCTGCTGTACAGTAGGTTACAAGTGAGTCACTGTATAATGGATAGTATTAAATTTGAATTCAATGATATAATATCACTGTATAAGAAAAACGATTCTGAGCGGAGACGGTTTGTCAGTCTAGGTATTAGACATACCTATTATATAGGTATACTTATCTATAGTATTAAAAAAAATTGACCCATAATAGGTATCAATAATAAATTCCGAATTAATCATATCACAATATCCATTAGGTAACGCGTTATACATCAACAACAAACCGTGGTACTATCATAGATATATAATAGTATAGGTACAATAGAAGTTTCAAGTACCCACAAATAATATTATACAATCACAACAAAATAACTAAAATAGTTATTCCAGGTTTTTTAATATGTAATTTCGTCCAAACTTGAACTTAAAATTACTATAAAAATAAACTGTGCTTATGTATTTCTTAGAATTTTTGGCAACAGAATTAAATATTTATGTGGAATCTTGTTTTAAATTTTCAATCCTTAGATATAAAAGTTGAACGTTTTATAAATTTTTAACTACAAAATAATTATTCAATTTTAAATTTGTTAAATTTTGTCAAAATTTTAACTTCAAATGCTTATAAAAAAAAATTGTGCCTATGTATTTTTAATATTTTTCAATTGCTATTGTAACAATATATCAAGAGCCTTGTATTAAATTTTTACACTTTTTGGCCCAACAGATAAAACTTTATTGATATTTATAGAAAAAAAAAACTAAAAAAATTTAAAACTGAAAATGTCTGTAAACAGCTCAAAAAGAGTCAAAATATTTTCAAAATTGTATGGTGTTTAGAA
>NC_042493.1:72364281-72369143 GCF_005508785.2 Acyrthosiphon pisum | reverse complement strand
TATATAAATCGGTACCGCCGCTGTCGGAGGAGGTGGCGCCAATATGCACAGACAATACACGTACACACACACGCACACACACACGTAGTAAATATACAATCAACAGTTGTGTGTATGTGTGTAGTGTGCGACCAAATTATATGTATTATGGTGGTCGGTGCGGGGGAGGGGGTGGGTCGACCGAATATTATTATCCGTGTGAAGCCGCGCGACGGTCCGTTGTTTCTGCCGCCGACGACCGAACCCTGTTGCACCAGAGCCGCCGCGCAGTGCAGCACCAGTGTTGATTTCTTTTTTTTTTTAATCGGCTGTTCGATCCGTTTATTGTGGAAGGGGAGTTCCCTTTATCCTACGGAGTATGATTTATTCGATATCGTATTTTATTATTGTTGTTATTTTTTTTATACATTTTTCTGGGAACTTGATGAATAAATAAAAAATACAAAAAAAATATGTTTATTTCCTCAATACCTCCCTACCTATGTTATATATATATAAATTATACATCTAAAATATCATGTATTATTCTGCGGTTAGCAACATAACCGATTTGTAATGTTTTTACGTTTGTTCATTTTTTTATAAGACCATTGCCCATATCTAAACAAAAAAGGAAGAATATGAAATTTTAAATTGTATTACAAACAGCTAAACATCATTAGCAATGTGCAGTGATAACTGAAAATGCCAATTTGGGGGTGGTTTCTGATAGGAACTAGGATATAGTTGGTACTTTGGAGAGGAGGGGGGTGGTTAAAAGTAAAAATTCACAATATATACTTTATAAATAACCGGGGAAAACAAAACAATCAAGGGAGATCTGGTACTTTTACGCAAAATCCGTATTCAACTAAATCAATTTTGTTTTTTTGATATAAGTCAAAAACGAAAAGCCGTGGATACTTTACATTTTCACCAAACGTTTATATTATTATTTCCTACTCATGGTACCTATAATTTGCTAAATATTTTGACATTTTTTGAACAATTTATATATATTTGAAATATGAAATTTTTATGTATAAATGTCGATAAAAAATGTTTTGCTTGGTTTAAAATGCTTGAAATTTAATATAAGGTTCCCAATAAATTGTTATTATTGCAATTTAAAAAGATTAAAGATACATTAGTATAATTTTTTTTATAAGCATTTGAAGTTAAAAATTTCAAATTTCTTAATTCATTAAAAACACGATACAATAATTTTTTATAGTTAAACATTTATTAAATGTTCAATTTTAGATTTTGAGCAGAGCGATGAATGTATTGATTTTACAATAATGTGTTTTTTTAATTTTTTTTTTTTTGTGTCTTTCATCACGTTTTGAGACATTAAAATTGTTTCAATTTTCTTCAACAACATCTTTTCTGATAGGAAAGTGATTATAGTTGGTACTTTGGGGGGTGAACAGTAAAAAATTCCAAATAGTTTTCAAAAGCATCAGGAAAAACAAACAAAAATTAAGAAAATAGTTTAAACTCATAATGATATTTTTAAATGTAATACTCTGGCAAAATGAATTTTACCTAGGTACTGTTGGCTGATACTTAAATTAATTACTTTAATCACAATAATATCATTAAAAATACCAGATACCTAATTTTTTGGAATAATTGAACTTCCTAATCCCGCATTATACAATAGGCCTAGCTACTGTCCCATATCATAAATTAAATTGTGTCTACAACAGAGTGTTGATTGTTATGTACGAACAAATTGTATCACATAAGTACCTTTTTGGCTAAATAATTGATTATATACAAGAGTATAGGTACACGAGCCAAGGCCCAAGGTCAACTTAATTATTAATAATTTATATTATAGTCAAAATAAAAATTCCCAAAGTCGCAGTAAAATTTCACTTGCTGCACATATTAATTTCAATTTTTGCAGTGATATTTAACAATATAAATGTGTATCCATAATAATAATAGTATTAACACTAGTAAATGCCTAATATACATAGTTAAATAATAATTGTTCTTTTAATGAATGTAATTCTTGTAATAATATATGAGTAAGTATACAACATGGTAAGAATATCACACAACTTTTAAAATTGTCGGACTTTAAAACTTTAAAATTTTATCTGACAAAAGTATTTTGTATATCTTATGTTTTACCTTTTACAAACAGCAGTCAGTGAAACCTAGGACTTATTTGATAAATCCTAGGTTCACCGAAATTTGTTCTTTTACCGTCCCCAATCTTTTTTATGGCGTGCCAAATCTGTAATACACCGTTGTTGTGGGGATGAGGGGGGTTTATATTTGGAATCGTATGAACTTGGAAAAATATTTTATCAGAATTTGTTCTGATCAAACCGTATTTAGATACTCGGAAAATACTTTGTCGGAAAGCATTCAGTTTCGAACCGTATTTTTTTTGGAAAATGTATTCTTTCGGAACCGTATATCATAACTCATGATATACAATCCCAACAATTTCCTTGAAATTCCGTTTCCACTGGTATTTATTTTCTAGTCTCTTAAAAATAAAGTTGATGGGAAATATATTTCCGACCAAATATTTTCCATGAAAATCCGTTTCCACTGGTATTTATTTCTTTCTCTCCTATAAATAAAGTTCATGGGAAATCCATTTCCGACCAAATACATTTCTGACAAAATGAGTTTCCGATAAAATATTTCTCCGGAGAAATACGATTCCTTGCACATATTTTCCAATTTATACGCATCCCCTACTTCCACACCACGGGCCAAATTTTTTATATAGATAATAAAATTGAAGTTGTATAAGAATTATTTTTGGTAATATTAATTATTAAAATCAATAAAAACTAATATATTTTAAAACATGATCTTTGCAGGCTGGAACCGGTCCAAGTTCCGTAGGTTGGAAATCACTGCCATAACATAGTGTACTAAAGCGTGTGGGAAGTTCAAACTTAAAGGACTAAAATCTAAAAGGAAAGAGCATATAGGTCAAGAATGGCACGAGTTCCATGCTTGACACGGGAGAAATTTTCGATGGCACCCGAAAGACTTTCATGTGTTCATACATATTTATAAACCTTGCAAGCAACAGCATATTAGCCATGCAGACATAAAAAATCTTTCAAGCAATATTAAGTAAAATGTTCCTAACAATCAATAAAATTTGATTTTTTTAATAATTTTTTACATTATTATCATTCATTTTTCATTTATATTTTATAAAAATTCTCTTTGTTAACAAAATTAATTAGTGGCACGGCTGAATTTTTTTTTAAATTTTGTCATAAATTACTAAATAAATAAATCCTAGTTGCCATCCCTGATATAGATGGAGATCAGGAGAATATTAGGGGGCTTAAATATCTGAGAACAAACAGAGCTGTGGGGAGGAGGGGTTTGCTCCTACACGACCACACCTCTAACATATTCAACAATACAAACAATTTTAACAAAAACAATACATAGGTATATAGGTACCAACATACCTAGACATTTATTACTGAGAGCCCTTGCATCAAATTCCATAGTTCACTTCATAAATCTACAGGTTCATTACATTTAATTTTACACACACTTCCACCACCTCAATGACGTCTCAAACACCCACACGATCTTATTACCTATAGTTAATTATTATATAAAGTATTTTTATAAATTATATGTCTACTCATATTTTTAACCTTACACTTAATACCTAGTTAATACTATACATTTATAATGTCCAACCAACCTTAAGTAGGTATCACTAATATTGTTATTAGTTAAATATAATTATTAACATGTTAAAATTGTTAAAAAATTAAGATTCTGTAAATATCTGGAGATATAGAACATAGATAGCCCACATAGGCTAGCAATATCTTATTATCTATATATATATATAAATGAATGTTTGTGTATGTGACATTTATTCATTCTTAACCATTCATCGTTAAAATGGTGTTAATATATTTTTAAATAACTATAATAACAAATGTATGAGAAACTGTGTATTTAATTTTCAAGTATTTTCATCCAACGAATATTTTTTATCGACATTTAAAGAAAAAAACCTGAAAACAATTCAAAATATGTCTAAAATAACTCAAAAAGAGTCAAAATATTTTGAAAATTTAACCATTTACCTATACAAAATGATAAAATAAACATTTGGTAAAAATTCCAAGTATCTATATTATCGTTTTAGTTACAACAACATTTAAAATCAATTCAGAAGAAATAGTTAATATACGAGTGAGTTGTCGAAAAAATTTTAAGTTCAAACCCTCATAAAAATGTGATTTTATGGTAAAATTTTTTAAAGATATTTAATTGGTTAGAAATTATAATTTAAAAATAAATATTTTCTGCCATGATTACGAGGCAATAAATCATTACAATTTTAATTTCAACAGATCATTTAAATATTTATAAATTAATATGATATTTCATTAAATTACACTTATAATGCATTAATGCATATAGCATACCTACTAGGTAGCTAATAATAAAATCACATTAAATAACTAAGATTGCACTACTGCAGTTTAAATTAATTAATTAGTTTATTCAAAAACCTGGATTATTGCTAGAATGCTTGATATCACAAAAATTAAAAGATAAATAAAAAATTGTTAAAATAGTTTGGTACAATTTTTTTTTTATTGGTAAATTTACTTATTTTGATTTTTTCAATACGCTGATTCTGGAAACTATAAATTTCCAAACAATTATTATTTTTAATTTAAAAAAAAATCAAAAATCTTTCATGACTTATCAGTTATCAGATTAGTGAAAATCCCTTGAAATTTCCCAGTTTTTCATATTTTTGAGGTGTGGTGGCTACTACGTGGACTGGCACAAGAATACCATACAAATTTCCCAAACGTTAAACGCGTCTATAGATGACTAGAAATTATATATAT
>NC_042493.1:72363277-72364181 GCF_005508785.2 Acyrthosiphon pisum | reverse complement strand
TATTTTCACCGATTGGGTTATAATAGAGATAAACAATAAAAAAGCTTTTGCTTATAAACTATAATAATCTAATGTAATTACAAATAATAATCAAGGAAATCGCAATGATTGTTGAGTGTAAACACAGTACAATGAGACAAAATGTAAAAAATAAAAACCGGAGAACTCCCTCAGATGCTTATAAGAGGTACATTGGGAGTTTCTAATGTATTATTTCGTCAATGTAATGGAAAAGGACGTGTAACATTTGGATTCAACAATAAATATTTTTATACAAAAAACAATATTTATTCTGAATGATGGGCAGAGACGGATTAACATCTATTACTAACGGTAATTTATATTATATATTGCATTTATATTATTATTTATATTTTCTTAATTTATTAGATTGAACTACCTAATTGTTGTCGAAATTATCGCATATATAACTAATAATTCAATACCGATGTAGGTACCGTAGATTAATGTTAATATAGTTTAATGGTTCATAATATTATAAATAGCTTACAATTAGTCTAAATATTATTTTAGATTCTGAGTGGAACGATGAATGTATTGATTTTACAATGAAGTGTGTTTTTTTTTTTTGTGTCTGTGTACACGATAAGTAATCGAAATAATGCTTCGATTTTCAACTTCAGTATCTTGTTCGATTGGAAAGTGAATATCGTTGGTGCATTGGGGAGGTCAAAATTTAAAATTCCCAGTAATTTTCAAAAGCGCCAAGAAAATCCAAAGAAAAATTAAGGAAAAACGGGAATTTTTACGCAAAATCGATTTTTCACAAAATTGAATTTGGTTTTTGGTGTAACTTTAAAAAAATGACCGTAGATACATGAAAATTTGACTGAATGTTTATATTAAGCATTTTCTATACACCATAACATTTTCAAAATATTTT
>NC_042493.1:72326697-72363227 GCF_005508785.2 Acyrthosiphon pisum | reverse complement strand
TACCAGTTCATTCTATATATCTTTTTTATCCCATCTAGACATCTACAGCAACCACTACATTTTTTTTAAGTCCTCCGGGTCATTTATTCTACCAGTGACAAGTTAAAAAAATCTTAAATATATGGTCAAAGATTTTATTCTGTTCGCCTCACTATATTATTGTAGTTGTGATAGATGTTTATAATGAAAAACTATTCTGAGCGGAAACAGCCTATATTTTCGGTAACCATGGTTTTGTACTAATAAATAATAGTAATAACATTTTATAAAATATTCGTAGGGTAAAGTATACAGTTATTGGCACTTTAAGCAAAAATTGAATTTCATAGTATTTTATCATTAATATATTAGTGATTAATATATTTGTGACCTCCTTGATTATAATCAAAATATTGTAATCTATCATAATTTGTTATCAGATTTTAAATCCATTTAATATATATTTTGTTTTTAATACTTAAATATAAAATGTCCAAAAACTACAGTTATTGGCACTATAATTCAGTTATTGATTTTTAGATTTCAGTTATTGACACCCTCTTTAAATTGTTTATTTAATTTAGTTAATTGTAGGTAGGTAGGTAGGTAGGTACCTAATTAGGTACTTACTAATTATTTAGGTAATTAAAAATATATAAAAATAAAATTATGCTTGAAAATTATATTATTTACCTATTATAATTAAAATGTATCTATATCATTTAAATATAATAATTAGGTATATAAAATAAAAATGTTTATATTATACCTACCTTTCAAACTTCAAATGCAACAAGTGAATTATTTAATTTCACAAATTTTATACACAGGTAATTATAGGTACCTAGTTACCTAAGTTCATTGCACAATATTTTACTTAATAACACATTATACATATTTATTGTATAGCTTTGATAGGTATAAGTATTGCTTTGAAACATTTACAATTGTTTTTTCTAATAGGTAGGGAATGTAAAATAAGAACAAGAATAAAATAAAATCAATTACAATTTTTTTTAATAATAATATAATAACAAAAACAGTAAAATAAAATCAATCACAATTTCTTTTTTGTGATAATATAAGAATAGAAAATAAAATAAAATTAATCATTATTTTTTTTTTGTAGCAATATAATAATATAAACAGTAAAATAAAATCAATTACAATTTTTTTTAATAATAATATCATAACAAAAACAGTAAAATAAAATCAATCACAATTTCTTTTTTGTGATATTATAAGCATATAAAATATTAAAATAAAATAAAATTAATCACAATTTCTTTTTTGTGATAATACCTATAAGAATAAAACAATAACAATAAAATGATTTATTAAACAGTTAAAAATTCCTTAACACAAAAAGTCTCCGCTTCCAATCCCTTTAATACTTGAATGTTATAAATGTATTTATGTAGATTATTGACCTAACTCTTTTTGGCACACATTACAGATAAATAAAATTGTTTCTTTTAAACCTAAATCACAGTATTCTGTAGAGCTTAAACATTTTAAATGGTATTTGTGTGAACAAAACTCACACTCAATACCAGTATAGGAACTTGTTATAATATCATTACATTTTAAACAATTTCCTTCAGTCTTATAAAAAGTATTTGAACTAGAATTATCATAACTAGAGATCGTACTATCATTTGTAATCTTTTGAGGTTCATTCTGAAGACTACCACTTGTAATAGTTTCTATTTTTTTTTTAGGGTTGTCACTTTTAAAAATATTTCTAACAATATTTGGTTTAGTTATACAACGTTTATTTACAGACTTTAAACTTGTTTTGAAAGATTTTGTTAATTTATTCTCAAGTCTTTTTTTTCTATTATTTTCTTTTTCATCTTCAATATTTTTTTTTTTTGCTTCCTTTTGTTCATACATACTTTGCCACATTTTAGAAGATATTACATAAGGAACTCTTTCAGTATTTCGTTTTCCTTTGCGTTCAGGTGTTTTTGGCCATAATAAACATTCGTCTATTGGTGATATTTGTAGTTTTTTTTCTTATTAAATGGTGTTACTTTATAATCATCTTCAGACTCTTCTACTAATTGTTGATTTAATGTATTTGGAATAGCAAAATTATACCTGTAAGCAGTATTTTGCTTATTGATTGTTTTACTGTTCTCTGTATTAAAATTATTTTTATCATCCACAGTATTCATAAGATTGTTCTCTATAGGTTCAGTTTCTGGCAGTAATTGATCAATTTTAGTATTATTTTTGGATCTTATATAAATACTTTCTTCATCTACTTGAACAAAATCATGGTCCATAAAACAATCGTCATCATACATATTTATTGTTCCAATACTATCTTGAATTTTTCCAACTTCAGCCAAATTATCCATTTCATTATTATTTATATGTATTTTAATATTTTCTTCATGTTTCTTTTCTGTTTTACTTTTTATCAGTTTATACAATTTTAATAATGCTTCCGATTCTTTAGACAGAGTTGTTGTTTCTGAAGTAAGGTCAATATTATTGAATTGTGTTACAATTTCAGAACCAACAACATCACAAAATTAATTTAGGTCCAACATTTCACTGGATAAATTATTTGTGAAATCAGATGGTTCAGCTACAACCTGTTCTTTACCAAGACATTTACTAAAATTAATATTATCCGGATTCCATGGATAAAGCCCACATGCTCTAAACCCATTTTTTAATATATCTGGTCTTATAGTTCCATTTATGACTTTTTCAAGTATTGGAGCAAAATCTTTTTTGGTTACTGCACTGCTTAAAGAATTTTGCTTTCGCCATTCAACAACTCCCCTTTTCCAGCCCTCTTTTAGAGGACGGAAAGCAGCAACGTCGGCTGGTTGTAGAATTCTTGTTGAATTTGGATAAAGGGCAATTAATATTATTTGCAAGTCTGTACAAAGTTTACTCAGCTCATAAGTTAGATGACTTTTGTGGCCATCTACGAATAAAATCACAGGTAATTTTATATTATTCGATAACAGAAATGGATGAAATATGTTTGCAATAAATTCATAAAAAGTTTCGGACTTCATCCAACCACTTTCCGAATGTCCTATGCCCCAGTTAGAAGGTACTGAATTTACAATATCTTGAGGTATTCTTTTATAGTTGAATACAACCATTGGAGGACACATAACTCCTGCAGCACTAAATGTGAACATTACAGTCAAATTTTCTTTTGAATTCCCTACAGCAACTTCATAAACATCCTTAGAACCCCTGGGAGCTAATACAGTTTTAGTTTTTGGACATAAAGAAAACCCGGTTTCATCACCGTTAAATATTCTCGAAGGGTCATTTAAAATGTCACACAAGTTTTCTTCTTTCAAATACTGGTGAATATCATTAAACCATTTTCTGATGTCCTTTTCACTTATACAAGCACTTGCTGCAGTAACATGCTCACTGGTTCTGGTAGATAATTTTGGATGACGGCGCATGAATGCTCTATACCAACCAATACCTATGGTAAAAATAATCTTATATAAAATAACCAAATGTTACTTTTATTGGTAAGTTCTAACATAACCTATACCTATAATAATGTATATAGTAATATTATAAATTATAAAATGTACCATAAACATCATAGTCAATCATATAGTAAATTTATTAAAGATACAACATATTCAAATTAATATTCAAATCCATGATGATTCAATTTTTATAAATTGTTTTCAAATAACTAACATATTAATAATATAACTACTACCTATTCATAATTATCTTAAATAATATTAAATTGAAAACAAAATTACCTGGATAATTATTTAAGAAAGAACTTGTACGTTGATTCTTGTCTAAAAATTGTTTAACACTTAACTGGAGATCCTCTTTTCTCTGGGGAAATCCTTTCTTACAACATTCATGGATCCACTTTTCTAGTATTGTTTCTTCTTCACAAGACAGTACTGTTGCAGGTCCACAAGTAGTTTTAGATTCAGGATTTTTAAGCCTATGCTGCAATGTTGATCTCGATACTTTGAACTTTAAAGCAGCAGATTTTTTAGACAGTCCTTCATTAAGAACTGCATTTATGGCATTTTCCAAATTAGCATGCGAAAAATCAGGTCTTTTTCTAGGCATTTTTACTAAAAAAAAAAAATTAAACAATAAGAAATTAACTAATTTACTTTTTTAAATAATGTAATATTGTTTAAAAATGGTTTTTAATTAATTAATATTCATTTAAATAGATTAATTTTACTAAAATAATAATTAAATACCATTTTTATGTAAGTGTCAATAAATGAAATATTAATATTATTACAAAAATCAATTATTGGCACTCCATGCCAGTAACTACAATTTTGAATTTATAAAGATCAGTTATTGTCATACCGTTTATAACAAATAATACCAAAAAAAATGTATTTCTAACTGTATTGTAATATTAATAAAGTTCGTAGAAACCAGAATATATCATTTGTAGTTGAATAAAATGTTTACAAACTAAATAAGAGCTTAATTGCTAAACGTAGTTAACTACGAAAATAGATAATATCGTACCTGTTTTCAGAAATCCTCTGTAGTGCTCGAATCTGATGTAATTTTTAAATAAACAAAAATAAACTCGTTATCATCAATAACTGAAAACGAAACATTAACAGTATGGCCAGATAATAAAAAAAAAAGATTATTCAATTATCAAAATGTACATTAATTAAAAATAAAATAAATTTTTAGTGCCAATAACTATAGCAGTGCCAATAATAGTACACTTTACCCTATATTGTTTCTAGATTATTTTAAAGTACTGTTAAATAATTAAATGTCTACTTTTGACCCTCCAGAGTACAACTAGTTCAAATTTCTACTAGAAACCTCTCTAGAAGTTGAAGGTTTCTAATAGAAAAAGTGTCTTTAGACACAAGGAATCCATTCAGCAGAGTGCTCTGAATGACAGAATATGTTACATTATTATTAAAAAATTGTTTAATAGCTTTTATTTATGTTATAATTATACTCTATATACATAATAGTTATAGTTAATCTGTACTATTGTACAGTGTGGTCTTACAAAGTTTATATTAACATTTTTATGTACTTTGGTATAATACAATATATAGTTAATTATTATAATTTATAATGATTGATAATTATGTATATTTTATTTAAATTCAAGATATAATTATTATTTTTTTAAATCGAATAATAACTGTATAACCATAGTAGGTACCTATATTTGACCATGTTTAAACCACAATGAACCATTTTGAAAGCTATGGATTAAAAATAAACTCTAATTGAATTTTCTACTGTTAAACTCGGCAATAGGTACATTTCATTTTTACGTTTATATTTTTTCTATTATTTGTTATCCTTTAATATTATATTCATATTTCTCTAAACGTAACATAATATTATTATTTATTATAAAAATTTACGGGTAGGTACTGATGCGGTCGATTTACTTGCGGTCAACACGTTTATTTTTGTTTCATTCATTTAATCAAAGCATAAAACTATTAGTGCTAGGTTTCTCTTTTTATATTATAGGTAATATAATGTTGATATAAGATATTCCTCGGACCTCGATATAAAAAATCAATTACTGTGTTCGGCACTCACTCGTCGTACCTATATAAAATATTAACTGAAATATCACTAACCAATTAATCTTGTACATTTGAGTAATTCTAAATAAATTACTAGATATTAAGGAAGAAAAAAATACTCGGGGAAGTCACTATATTATAGTATTTATCGTCATCGAGTAAGTCACTAAAATGGATGTGTTAAATTTGAACTCACGGTAAATCATTGCATACGAAAAATAATTCTGAGAGAAAGGGACGGCAGTGGATCAGCATATTATATTATGAATTATAATATAATTTTATTATGTAGATAAATCCCCCCCCCCCCCAACAGAATTGTAAATCTAAAATATACTATACGTTTTAAAAACCCGTTTCTAAAGATCTGTAAAGATAACATTTTCATTTTTAAAGAAAAAACAAAAAAGATATAAACATATCAATAAGGGTCGATGGGTAAAATTTGAAGAGCCCCAATTTTTTCAGTTCAATCGTTTTTAAGTAGTTTGTTAAACTAAAAATGTTTAGGTATTCGTAAAGAAAACCAAAAACGAAATTGAGTTGCAAAAATAAATTATTACAATTTCAAATAACAGGCATTATGTTATGACTTATGAGTTATAAGTCCTTATAACATTACGACAATACCTATGTTCTTAGCAAAAATCTGAAATTAATAATTATATCATATTATCCAAAAATAACTTCCTGGTCCCATTGTACGAAATCTAAATACAGTATAAACTAAATATTCAATTTAATTATTAATTTATAAAAATATTATAACTTACTGTCACTAAGTCTGCTAATCAAATATTTAATTGATGAATAATTACAAAATACTTTGCTGGTTCCAAATTTTTCAAAATCTAAATTCCAAATATTTATAAAAAAAAATCGTGGCTTATTTATATTTAATATATTTAAATTGCTTTAAGTTTAACTTGTGACAATCCTGCGTGTATTCAATTTTCGAACTTGTATACCGAAAATACAATTTTTTATCAATACCCATTTATAAAAAAGAACTAAAATTATTCTATAATTTTAAATACCTAAAAATATCTTAAAACTAGACTAAATAATAAATATTTTTGAAAATTTGATTGTGCGTTGAAAATAATAATTTAACTAATGGCAGAATGTTTCAAGTTCTTAATATTTTTTAAATAATCAC
This sequence comes from Acyrthosiphon pisum, assembly GCF_005508785.2. Classification (NCBI taxonomy): domain Eukaryota; kingdom Metazoa; phylum Arthropoda; class Insecta; order Hemiptera; family Aphididae; genus Acyrthosiphon; species Acyrthosiphon pisum. Next base: position 72,356,522 of record NC_042493.1, on the reverse strand, counting down.
TAATAACAAAATAGTTTAATGATAAATTGTTTTGTAATGTTTTATATAAGCCAATGATGTTAAAATATGGACTTCAAAGTTCGAACGCTTATAAAAATGTATGTAACTTAACCATAAATTTGTTTATAAGGTTCATAAGTTATTCTCACCACATTTAAAAATATTGAAAATACTTAGAAACGATATGGTTTTTACAACCAGTTAAATTAAAGTTAAATACAACCAGTAAAGTTCAAATGTTAATTAAGTTAAAACTAATCAAAATTAAGAAATTGAAATTTGAAAGAAAAGAAATTTAAAATTGAACATTAAATGATTGTATAAAAAAAATGATAATAATATTTAATATTTTGATATTATTTAATTGCGGTAAAGATAATTTAAATGAGGAACTATGTTCATATTTTTCACTCGTATAAACAAAAATCGCTCTGCTCATAATTTTAAAATATGTCAAACGCAAACTCTATAACCAAGCAAATTCTTGAATTGTAAAACGAAAATCGGTTTAATATATATGACATATATGTATTAATTATAATTATGTTACCGAGAAACATAGATTTTACCTTAACTTTTTACTAAACTCCTTAATTATTTTGAAGTGGTAAAGTAAACGTAGACTAAAGTGGATTCGAATAGAGACATTAATAATATTAATTATACATATATTAATTATACATTATACAAAATATATAATATGATGTACCTATAGTATGATTAAGGAATATTGATTTTATTAATGACCTAAGGTAGGTAATTAAAATTGTACCTAATGAATTTTGATTTTGCTAGACTAAAATATTGAAAATCATCGTTGCACTGGTAAGACGGTAATAATAGACGGCCTATAATTATTAGACCTGGGCGTGCTTATATGATTAAATGTTTGAATAAGGGCTTACAAACGTTATAATAACGTTATACTTGACAAAAAAACGATTGAAATTTGTAAACGTAATTATAATGGAAAACGATAATCAAAAATAATTAAATACCGCAAAACAAACCAATACATAACAAAATACATTATATTATATAATTTAATAAAACATAACGCAAAACGTAATTTATAGAAATTCGTTGAACGAAAAATAACACAAAACGAAATAATTTAAGATCCATTTATTTAAAAGTTATATTCGTTTCGTAGAAATATTTATTTCACGCATACAGACATTACAATTGATTATATTGCGGGCCATTACCTGTCCGCAATAGTTATTATTAATAAATGCAATAGGTATTAACACTATTCTAAATAACGATAAACACAAAACTTGTATAGCGTTTTAATTCTAAATAACGATAAACGCAAAACTTGGATAACGTTTTAATTTTGAATTACGATAAACGAATAAATTGTGTAACGATGTAAGTACTATGGACGGTATGAACGATATTAAAAACAATTGATTAAATATCGGATTTATAACTGCAAGCAGATGAAACAATTCTATTATTTTGATTTCAATTTAACAACGAAAAATATAATAATTTACGGTAACTTTTGTTGTACAGTTGGAGAGCTACCTGCGGGCACTAATTCACTATACACATGCGAATGGGTTTTGAAAATTGCATATTATCTACATTTACCTTCGTATTCAGTTATATGTCGGTGGCCAATGATAAAATCAAGACTATATGGGATACTTATAGTAATTGTTGTTGAACAAGAAACTGCTCTTACAGGCTACAGCCTTTCCTTTCTTCAGATATTATTATATCTATTTACTGTTTATACACGTGTATTTTGAACATTTTTAAGTTAAGCAATATTGGAGTCGATCGAAAACAGTATAACATAATAATTTATGTCTATTTTATTACTTATGTAGATAGGTATCAATAAGTATATTGCGTGTATAGTATAATTGTCCATGTTATATTATAATCATGTCAGACGCAACTTATCTTCCTAGTTTTCCAAGTGAGTGCATTTCAAACAGACAAATACAATATAATATTTCAATTATATTCTGACCCATTCAGTGGCGTACACAGAAATTTCCATTCAGGGGGTGGGAGAGTATTATATTAGTATATTATATGATTTATAAAAATCTTTTCATGTGATGGGGTTGTCTATCCACTATTCACCCTATGTGTACTCCACTGAACTAACCGTTACCTACCCCTATAAAACTTTCAAACGTCAATCATATACGTAATCGAATGCATACCTATTATGCAGTAGCTTGATTAATTTGTTTTTATACCTATATAGTTGTAGACATATCTAATATATACATACCTAACTACATTCACGATTCACCGCTAAGAGTATATAAGAATCTTAGTGCTATTATATAGGTATACCTATATCATCTGTATATTATATACAATATACATAATATATGATACATGATATATATATACAGCTGATATACTCGAACTCAAATAGTTGACGATTTATAAAAGGACATAGCGAACGAGACAACGGTATATATAGGTATAGACTTGAGTAGTTGATATATATATATATATGCGAGTGTACGAGTATAGTTGGTAAAGTTACGATACATGCATACATTATGTTGGTGTAATTTATTATATAGGCTTTTTTTATATTAATTTTATTAGAATGTTTTTTTTTTATTTCTTTGAAGATTCAAGTCGGTATTTTACACCAGTTACTTTTTTGGACAACTCTCCGGCTGACCTCAGACACACGACACACATATACGTTTCCGTTAAACAGTTGTCCTCACGGAAACGAGTATGAATGTATAAATATGTAATGTGATGGTAACAAAGAAAACGAAAATCCTGTGACCACGGAGAGGTCGAACCCGAAGAGTACTCATTTCCCTTCTGTCGACGACCCGCTCAACTACGTCTATAATACACATTTTTCAGGTTATACAAAATTAACATTGGAAAACAATATTAATATAAATTTAGAACTCAAAAAATCATGGAGTATATAATAATGACATAAAATACAATTAAAAAACTTAATTTCTAAAAATCACGTGAAGTTTTTCGCCTGGTTTTTACTTTAACAACTTTTTATCAACTGGTACAGGTAAAAATTTGGTCAAAGATTTGGATTGGATTATTTTTATACATTAAAATTCTCAGAAAAGTATTGTAGTCCAAAATTTTAAAAATGTATCCTGGGTATCATCCAAAAAAGAAAAAAAATTCTATAAAAATTAAAAAACGTAAGAAAATATAGTTTATTTTCAAAACCATTTCTTTGTAATGACTTCAAACTAGTCATGTACAATAGTTATTCCCAATAACGTTAATAGCTTTTAAAAAAATGAACATTTTAATAATCATTATATACTTATATGCAGTATCTATCGAAAAACGATTAATAAAAAAAAATTCTTATGAAAAAATGTATGTTTGATTCATTATATTGATCAGTGATCACTAATGTCTTTATAATAAAATGTATGAGTTAGGCCAAAGAAATATCAAACGGAAATTTACCGAAAAATGATGTTCATATTACCCACGTTCTAATACTATGGGAAGCCTATTATTTATACCCATATACCAAATGTTGTATTTTGCATATAATGTAAAAAATAATATGTTTAGGGGCACCGAGAAGTGTTGATTATTCTTTTATATAACTCCTATACCTAAATTATTATTTGATTTTTTACACGTAAATTATGTTTAGAAAGAATCGCTTTAGAATAGTATAATTTCAGAATAGGTTACAATATAGCTCGTATATAATTATCATAATAAAACCTGATAAACGCAGTATACGCATGGGAGCAACTGAGCAAGTGTATGAGATCTCTCCCTCCCATCCCCCGACAGGGAATAATTTATACCTACTTATTTTATTTTTTCTTGAACTTATATAGAAGAATATTTGGAAGTAGAATATTTGGTATCATGATTCATGATAAATATGAAGAATGTTAACAAAATAAAAATATTGTGATAGACATAAAACAGTTTCAGAAGTACCTTTATGTTATTTTTGGAAAATGTTTTCCATCTCTTTGGTAGGTACATATACAATGTATACGGATGTTTTTACTTTAGCTTGTATTGCATCAGCTGTGTATTTATTATAATTTATAAGTTTATAACCATTGATTATTTTTTTAGCGTTTTATAGATGCTTATAATATTATTCCTTATAGTTACCATTGCATTTGCATACACCCGAAATATAATACATAAATACTTTACTGGAAAACCAGACTAACCAGTGGTACTTGACAAGCCTCAAGAATAGGAGGGGTGAAAATAATTTTTGTATCCAAATTATTACACATCACATAATATGTTTTTCCGTTGATAGGTATTTATAAAAAGTAATTTTATGCTGTGCTAAACCTATTTTACACTTTATATCTATGTTCAAAATTATTACTAAGTACCATGTAACCTACCCATTTAGAATTTTTGAATATTTTATTCACAAATGGAGAGATGACGTGATGTATATGAATTTATTTGTATTTTTAATACATTTTTACTGCGCAGACATCATTTTCACATATTAACTGCTCGACTATTTTTTCCATCTGTTTATTTTTTTTTTTTAATTCGGGTTTTAGAATTTATAAGACTCGTTCATTTTTATGTAAATTTTTAACATTCGGCTTTACACCAATAAATGTACCACGGTGTTTAAAATAGATATCGATGAACTCAACGTCACTTAGATGCATAGGTGTAATATTGTTTGAGATTTGTGGGTGGGGGTTGAAGCCTTATTATAATAATAATGAATAGATGTGCTAAAAAAAATGTTTGGGGGGGCTATAGACATTTTTGGGGGCTTAATCCCTAAAGCTTCCCCCTTATGCTTCGTTATATCATGGGCTCAAAATACCGTATTACCCATTTTAGAAATCAAAAATTGCAGGGGGAAATTATTTACTGCACATAATTGTGTAGCTTGCATGTGTAGCTTGTCAAGCTCTTTTTACTATTATCCTTATACTGCAGTTCACTGTGGACGAAATTTACAATCCCCCAGCATATATATTTTTATACTTTATCTGCACTGATAAACGTAACATGCAAGGGTGTTGCCTAGGGGGGGGGGCAGGGGGGGCATTTCCGCCCATCCATAGCTAACAAATACAATAATGTTTATCGATATTTTATATTGGGGGTAAAATTTAAAAACACACTGCGAGGCCCTCCCGTGATGAAATTTCTAGCCACGCCCTTGTATACCTGTACATTGTATACTGTGTAGTCTTTTATTTAATAGATATTTCTATTATATTATTATAAAATATGGTGTATTACAATAATATTGTATGCGTATTACCGCACGTAAGTATATTATATAATATAATAATACATTTATGAAAACGAAATAGCGTTATATCATGTTCGTTGTTTACGAGTATAACCGGATAAAAAACGGTCGGGGATATATAAGGCCGATGACGGTGGATTTATTGAAAAGAAAAAACGGCGCGTCATTGATACTCGTATATACCTGCAGCAGAAGTACCGAGTGCACTCGCCCGCCCGCATATTATAATACGTAATAAATGTGCTTTGTCGCGGTGGCGACAACGATATTATTATTATTATTATGGTACAATCCGTCCGATTGAGATAAACAACAAAAAAAAGAAAAAGAAAAGCTAAACAAAACACCGTTTGCCCGGCATCAGATATTATTATTAATTCTCATTGCGGCGGTTTCGTTTCATTTTTTGTCCGCCCGTATCCAATCGCCTTGGCGACGAAACAATATTAATTACGGAAAACAACGGATAGCGGGCGTGCCGTTATTATAATATTATACGATCGCATAAAAATTATAAAAAATTATAAAATATTAAAAATATATATTATGATATATTATACATAATAAATGCATTACATGTATAAAATGCTATTTTATGTAAACAAAAAAAAAAAACAGTAATAATTGAAAAAAAAATCGTTTATTGATATATTATTATAATATAGATGCGTCGCATACAGACATTATCTCAATGGCGATCGACATTGGCGCGGGGATAGGTTCTTCAACTCTCGTATAATATAATATATAATATAATAATTAATAATAATATACGATCTACGCTTATTATATATAATATTTTGTATTAATACCTATATTATGTAAATTCGAATGGCGATATCGGATTACCTTATACGAACTCGCGAAACAGCATTGATTATTATATTATATAATGATAATTATTATTTTAGTGTCGTGAACGAGCTACGTGTTGGAACGATTGCAAATATAGTGTGACACAATAATAAAATATTAATCGTACTACCGAGGTGGGTATTGTACAGACAGATCCGGCCAGAGATTTTCTACGATCAGGCGTGACCATTTCGACAAAACAACTCGTGTGAGGGATGATGACGTTCTCGTCGAAAATTTCTGCAAATGATTCGAATAAATAGCTTCAAAGCATATAATATTATATGATATAGGTGTGTTGTTATAATATTATAATCTGTGCTCAATTTCCAATCCACGCGTCGTGTGCGCAAACCCGAAACGTATATACTTCCTAAGACTTTCAAATTCTTACCAGTTTGACTGCCATAGGCGTAACTGTATAGGCCTTTCAATCAGAAGATGCTTAAGTCTCGCCTAAAATTATTTTCACTTAATGACCTTATTTTTGTTTATTCAATTTTTTTACGCGAAATTTTTACTATATTGATAAAACGAGTTTAAATTAAAAACGATTAAATTGAAACAAATCGTCGATATATTTATATTTTACGATAATTAACGCGTATAACGTAAGTAATATAATTTAGTACCTATATAGTATATTGTAATATAATACAATATATACTCAATGGCAATATATGTACACAATATTCTATGCTTGATTCGTCAAAGCCCACAACTATAGTAGTTACTCGAATGTTTTCTCGAAAAAAGGTGTTGACGCTCAATCAACGGAAAGTGCGTAAATAAAAGGTCCAAAAGCGTCCACCGACTAGTCGTCATATTATATTACAGTCCCTTTAATAATAATAAACAAACGACAACTTTACCCTTTGGAGAAATAATTAGGTGATAGCGTTTCACACCAGTGTCGGTGTCGGAACTTTGAGGTTTAAACACAGCTGTCGGCCATCCCGTGGTCTATATGTAGTAGGTATTACTGTATATATAGACCATATATCATTTCACTAACCCGTGGGAAGTTTGTATATTATGAACCATGTCGGTTAGGACTGTTTGGAGGGTCGGGCCCCCCTGCCAACATCATAATAATAATAATAATAATATAATATATAACACCATATGTACGGTATTTAATTTATAAAATAATCAAACATAAAATGAAAATAACTTCTAAATAATAATTATACATACAATATTATTATTGGGTAGGTGTACCACAATCTGATGTGGAGAAAAAAAGTATTATTTACAAAAAATAACGGTGAAATTAGGGAAATGTTAAGGTGGACTACACACACAAACACGTACGCCCACCCCTGGCGCCACCTGTAGCACTATTTCACGCTTGCAGGACAATATCATCGCACCTGATTCAGTCATATATAATAATATGTAAAAGCACCGACGTTTAGGTCGTATCAACATAATCTGGCCAGATGGTCATGTACACCTATACAATATGGCGCCTATATAGGCCGTAAATGCTTATTATTATGCTATTTTAGATAAGAGAAAAACCTATTCACCCCGTCTGCAACAGTCTCGAGAGAATAACAAGCCGCTCGCTACCACCGCTACCCTGTGCGTGTACGTGCAAGAACAATACGTCCGTTTTAATTTTTAATTCAAATCGGACGGAATCAACCACTGTTGTACACCACCACCAACCATCTTAATATATATAGGTAGAGACAGGACGATGTATTATTATGTGGTGTAGTCCGAAATACAACAATAGTATGTATAGTCTTTGTGTAATAATATAGATCTATATCGAGTCGATATAATATATTATTATACCGTATTTATTATACCAGTCTGCGGACCCGCCGTTATTATAGTATGAATGTATAAGCACCTTATTTTATCGGAATTTCACATCACAAATAATTCAGAAACGCATCGTAACAAATTTCATTTTAAAACCGTTAATAGGTATACCTACTAACTACTTATAATATTATTAATGAGACGTTCGAACGTTAATAATATACATATAATATATTATATTATATTGTATTATATATAAGGGGGAAATGAGCAGTTGACTTTCCGTGGTTATATATATATTATATAATTTTATATTTGTATAATAATTCTTGATGAATTTACTTTATTAATTAATGTCAACGACCAATATTTTAACGGTTATACGTCATATTTCATGACTGAAAATATATAGCTTGTATTCTACACGGTGAGATCGTCACACTGTCTTCCACAAGACCTCCAAAGGTTATCTCTAAAAATCTAAATGTTATAAAAAACGACACAATAGAGTTTAAAATTTAAGTAGGTAGGTACTTACGTCATTTTTCACATTTTTTTTATTTACCTCCTAATTAATAATTATTATTATGCGAATAGAATTGATAGCCTGAATGATAGATGATATTTTTAACTAGGTAACTAACAAAACGCCCAAGTACACTTTGGACTCGGCTTACACTTAAGACTTAAACATATTATATATGCTTAGAATAACAGACTGACATGCAGTAGGTAATCTACTGTATTTTACTTTAAGTAGATGTACTATTTTTTTTTAAATACAGTAACTCCGACCAAATTCTAATACATTGTATATAAGAGATATATATTTATATATATATATATATAAGTTTACCGAGATATTAAATGCATGGGAAAACATCAAATTATCATAGAATTGTAATAAAATCAATTAGAATAATAAACTACCAATAGATATACTAATAGTTACCAATGACATCAACATAATATTCCTTGAGTGTTATATTGATGGCTATAGCTATTAGACTTTAGCTGAGTTCACAGCTACATCACATGTCGTGTCATGTCCAAAAGTTGAGTTGAGTGACTATTTCAATAGTAAACACTCATCAACTCAAAAAACTATTAACAACATCAATTTTCAACTTCAGTATCTTGTTCGATGGGAAAGTGAATATTTAATAAATATGTTATATATAAATTACTTTATTCACAATAATATCATCAAAATAATATACTTAGTAATATCATAGGCTGACCGACCGTTTTTTGCTCAGAATCGTTTTTCTTGTACTATGATACTATATCATTGAATTCAAATTTAACACCATCCATTACAGTGGTCAGTGATCCACTTAAAACCTATAGTACAGCAGAGCGACAACCACTACCCACTTTTTTTTATTATGTTCTTATTAAAATTACAAATTTTTTCAAACATTTCGAACATCAATCTATTAGTTTACCTCCAAGATGTACCTATTTCATAAAAAGAGTTGTTTTCTAAAACACTTAAACTCATAACTCGTAAGTCATAACGAAAAAGTTATCCAAAACCTTGGGGATTGAAATTTAATTTTAAATGTATTGAAAAGACTTTTAATCAACTAAAAAAAAAAAAATTATATTATTCAATTATATTGTGTATAGGTTCAGATTAGTTAAACCACAAGCACTAAACATTGCACTAATAGTTATTATATGCATTAAAGTAAGGTACATTTTAATCATTATGCGATGTAACCAGCAATGCATGTGCAAAATACATGTATTTTAACTTTACTCCAAACTTTTGGGAATAAGTAAGTCACTAGTACGACATTTGGATATTTTTGAATTGTTCTTACCTCTCAACATCTATACATATAAAACAACGCGAACAGGAATTTTTTATCTTTGTTATTGAAGCTATAGTTTAAGTTTAAATTAAAAAAAAAATATATTTGGAGCAAAGTATCCCGCTTTTACGGTATACTTAATGTAAACCAACATTTTACGGACACCTCCACTCATATCTCCTGTTCATAGCTAAATTTTAAATAGGTACTTAATACAATATAACTAATAAAATAATTTGTCGACATTTTTAGAAAAACACTCTGGTTCGAAAAATCAAATGAAAAGTGTATAATATTAATATCATTTAAAAAAGTAAAATTAAAAATCAACTACAATAAAAAATTTTTTTTAGATTCTGAGCGGAGCGAGGAAGCTAGTGATTTTACAATGGTGTTTATTTTTTTATTTTTTTTATCCTGTATACAAAATTTCTACCAGAATGCTTTGATTTCAACATATATATATATATATATATACTATAGTACCTTATCTTTTCTATGTAATAATTTAAGTGTTAACCGTTCTATGTGAATCATCCTGTATAGTATAATAGTAGGTAGGTAACAAGTAAAATACATATAGGTACGCATTATGCACTATATATTCTATATATTATATTATGTTAATGTAAACAACATACCTTAATCTACCTATTTTCGTTTTAACATCAACTTTATGTCTATATGGCGTAACCGCGAGCAATCGTGTCATCTGTGCACACGGAGAGACGTATAGCCACGTTGGTATATCTACATTATATAATATATGTATATTATACACTGTTCACGTGATTGGATAATATTATAACAGTATTCTGAATGCTGTAGGTACTTGGGATACTCTAAAAAGTATTTTCTTCTTCTTCTGAATGAGTATATTGTTTCATTCAACGCCGGTCACCGGGTACTTACCTATATAGACATTATATATGTATAGAAATAGGACCGTCTATTGAATAATTCCCAACCTTCAATTACGTACCAACCTACCTATGTAATATTATGTTAATGCGAGTAATAAAACAGACATCTCTTTTAGTCATCGAATGTCATGTGTGTGTAGCGGACGGTTACAATTTCGACACCGTTTATTATTATATAGGCACTGCATAATATATACATACGTATATAATATTGTGTTATACCTACATGCGCGTACAAACTATCATGTCCCGCACTCAAAAATATTCGGCCTCCCCTTGTTTACACGCATGCACGGACGTAATGCCTTAAACATTTTAATAGTATTCAATTTTACATCATATACGAATAATATATTAATATATTACCATATAGTACCCATCGGACTGTATAATATATTCCGAATACTAATTTTTCTAAATACTATATTGAGAGTACCCATTATAAACCTGCCTACGCGCGTATGCTCTATTTATCGTACTTATAAGACTATAATATAATATTATACCAATTACAGCGTTCTTCATGTTTCACGGTCAGTATACCGATATCGAAAGCCTCGTTGCGAGGACATGGAAAAAATGCACCACGAAAATGCACTTTTCCACGAAATAAAAAATTAAAATATTTCCCAACAAATGGGCGTGTAACAACTAGATTAGTCCGTTTTATATATAACTACTTGCTAATTTACACGGCTTAACTCGCATATTATAGTAATTTTTTTATGATCAGTGATGAATTCGATAATGAGTAAGGAAGCTAGGTTAAGCTAACCGTGTTTCATTAATATTTAGGTAATAGAGTCGAAGAGCATTATTAATACCGAGCATCAAGTAAATTTGACCATACAAATATTTAAGGGGTTGAATTTATAAAAAAAACCCTTTTTAAATGAATCTTACAATGTAAAATCAATATCCTCTATACCTACGAATATTTTAAATTTCTGTTCACGTAGTTGACTTTCAATCTCACATTAGAGGCTAAAGTGGTTATTTACATATTATTTTAAATTGAAATGGTCAACGGCGTTTATTTAGCGCAATAATTGGTTTATTAATCCTGAAGATGACCGAACGCAATTATTGGTCTATATCAACTCTGTATATGACTGAACACAATAAATTGATCTATTAACCTCGACAATTTCCGAGCACAACTAGCCTTTCAGCCTTTTCCAACATTCTGAGTGCAATTTCAGGTAGGTACTTATATGAAAAGGTCATATTAAGTGCGATTGGTAAACTCATTATTATACTTCTGAAGACCGCGATTTGTACCCACCATGTGAAACAGACCGCCGTAATAATAAAGATAAAATATTATACATATTATGACAATTGAAAATAGAGGTACCTAACGATAATTAAAACGTATGTGGGTACCAGGTCACTCATTAATCGAAGGTAATGAAAAAGCAGACATACGCGCCAAGGATATTAATATTAATACACAGCATCCTCAACCCCCATAAATAACACTTTGCTCATCACCCATCGAGAAAACTAAAAACAACAGACTTTAAATAGGTCCTTCTAGACTAGGATACGGTTACTTTATGTCTCTTGAGTCGTCTATGTAAGTCATGCTGTGCCGCATATACTCACCATCTAATAATTATTACATTTAGGTAACGAATGTGTCACATACCGCGAAGCAAGCAACCGGAACAAAATATCCGAAACTCAAGGAAATAAAACCTGAACTTCCAATACTCAACATATAATCTTTCCTGCATCAGTAAGGATCGGACAAATTAATATAACAAAGCCATTGACCGTTTATGATTATTATTATTTAATAGATAATTTACTAAAATTAACTTAAGAAAAAATATAATCTTCCATCAAATTTCAAAAATATTATAAAAAGACTCCGAAGGATATTTCTTTGAATAAAAATAAAAAACGATGATTGCCGACATAATAGGTAGGCTGCAGCATATCAAGTAAGTATATTATGTAAAGTAGGTACATAATATAATATGTAGATAGGTCATAGGTGCATCGCATTTGCTGTGTATATAATAGTAAAATGTGATATATAAATGAAAAACATATTGTGACAGCTATAATGGCCATGTTGCCGCGGCTTTTTCTAAGCATACAAATATATATATATATATATAACATAATATTATATTGTATTATTTTAGACCACCGTCCGTCGCGCATCCGTCGTCGTCGGGTGAATTACACCGCACACAACAATAATATTATAATAACATGACGTAGGTCGTAGGAATATAATAATAATAATAATAATACTATGTGCTATATGCGGGAAACACAAAACGAAACGAATATATTATAATAATAATAATTATTATTATTATTATATGACAAGACTGTGGGCCGGTTTGCGGTGGATGTGTGCGCGCGCCGTGTGATTTTTTATTTTTTTCGCACTCGAACCCAGCGAATTCGCAGCGGCACAGTACCTGCAGTATGCCTGTTTATAATATATATGTATAAGACATTGATGGTAATAATAATAATAATGCACGTAAAATATTGTCGTTTTCTTTGTGAGGTGAAAAGAGACGGACGCGCCGTACAATAATAATAATAATGATAATAATAATAATATTGTGTACATGATATATTATGAATGCGATCGTACAGGTGTGTGTATATGGTATATAAATCGGTACCGCCGCTGTCGGAGGAGGTGGCGCCAATATGCACAGACAATACACGTACACACACACGCACACACACACGTAGTAAATATACAATCAACAGTTGTGTGTATGTGTGTAGTGTGCGACCAAATTATATGTATTATGGTGGTCGGTGCGGGGGAGGGGGTGGGTCGGCCGAATATTATTATCCGTGTGAAGCCGCGCGACGGTCCGTTGTTTCTGCCGCCGACGACCGAACCCTGTTGCACCAGAGCCGCCGCGCGCAGTGCAGCACCAGTGTTGATTTCTTTTTTTTTTAATCGGCTGTTCGATCCGTTTATTGTGGAAGGGGAGTTCCCTTTATCCTACGGAGTATGATTTATTCGATATCGTATTTTATTATTGTTGTTATTTTTTTTATACATTTTTCTGGGAACTTGATGAATAAATAAAAAATACAAAAAAAATATGTTTATTTCCTCCCTACCTATGTTATATATATATAAATTATCATGTATTATTCTGCGGTTAGCAACATAACCGATTTGTAATGTTTTTACGTTTGTTCATTTTTTTATAAGACCATTGCCCATATCTAAACAAAAAAGGAAGAATATGAAATTTTAAATTGTATTACAAACAGCTAAACATCATTAGCAATGTGCATTGTGCAGTGATAACTGAAAATGCCAATTTGGGGGTGGTTTCTGATAGGAACTAGGATATAGTTGGTACTTTGGAGAGGAGGGGGGTGGTTAAAAGTAAAAATGCACAATATATACTTTATAAATAACCGGGGAAAACAAAACAATCAAGGGAGATCTGGTACTTTTACGCAAAATCCGTATTCAACTAAATCAATTTTGTTTTTTTGATATAAATCAAAAACGAAAAGCCGTGGATACTTTACATTTTCACCAAACGTTTATATTATTATTTCCTACTCATGGTACCTATAATTTGCTAAATATTTTGACATTTTTTGAACAATTTATATATATTTGAAATATGAAATTTTTATGTATAAATGTCGATAAAAAATGTTTTGCTTGGTTTAAAATGCTTGAAATTTAATATAAGGTTCCCAATAAATTGTTATTATTGCAATTTAAAAAGATTAAAGATACATTAGTATAATTTTTTTTATAAGCATTTGAAGTTAAAAATTTCAAATTTCTTAATTCATTAAAACACGATACAATATTTTTTTATAGTTAAACATTTATTAAATGTTCAATTTTAGATTTTGAGCAGAGCGATGAATGTATTGATTTTACAATAATGTGTTTTTTTAATTTTTCTTTTTTTGTGTCTTTCATCACGTTTTGAGACATTAAAATTGTTTCAATTTTCTTTAACAACATCTTTTCTGATAGGAAAGTGATTATAGTTGGTACTTTGGGGGGTGAACAGTAAAAAATTCCAAATAGTTTTCAAAAGCATCAGGAAAAACAAACAAAAAATTAAGAAAATAGTTTAAACTCATAATGATATTTTTAAATGTAATATTCTGGCAAAATGAATTTTACCTAGGTACTATTGGCTGATACTTAAATTAATTACTTTAATCACAATAATATCATTAAAAATACCAGATACCTAATTTTTTGGAATAATTGAACTTCCTAATCCCGCATTATACAATAGGCCTAGCTACTGTCCCATATCATAAATTAAATTGTGTCTACAACAGAGTGTTGATTGTTATGTACGAACAAATTGTATCACATAAGTACCTTTTTGGCTAAATAATTGATTATATACATAGAGTATAGGTACACGAGCCAAGGCCCAAGGTCAACTTTATTATTAATAATTTATATTATAGTCAAAATAAAAATTCCCAAAGTCGCAGTAAAATTTCACTTGCTGCACATATTAATTTCAATTTTTGCAGTGATATTTAACAACAATATAAATGTGTAGCCATAATAATAATAGTATTAACACCAGTAAATGCCTAATATACATAGTTAAATAATAATTGTTCTTTTAATGAATGTAATTCTTGTAATAATATATGAGTAAGTATACAACATGGTAAGAATATCACACAACTTTTAAAATTTTCGGACTTTAAAACTTTAAAATTTTATCTGACAAAAGTATTTTGTATATCTTATGTTTTACCTTTTACAAACAGCAGTCAGTGAAACCTAGGACTTATTTGATAAATCCTAGGTTCACCGAAATTTGTTCTTTTACCGTCCCCAATCTTTTTTATGGCGTGCCAAATCTGTAATACACCGTTGTTGTGGGGATGAGGGGGGTTTATATTTTTTCGACATATTTATTCTCGGAATATATTAATATCTCGGACACATATATATTTGGAATCGTATGAACTTGGAAAAATATTTTATCAGAATTTGTTCTGATCAAACCGTATTTAGATACTCGGAAAATACTTTGTCGGAAAGCATTCAGTTGTCGAACCGTATTTTTTTTGGAAAATGTATTCTTTCGGAACCGTATATCATAACTCATGATATACAATCCCAACAATTTCCTTGAAATTCCGTTTCCACTGGTATTTATTTTCTAGTCTCTTAAAAATAAAGTTGATGGGAAATATATTTCCGACCAAATATTTTCCATGAAAATCCGTTTCCAGTGGTATTTATTTCTTTCTCTCCTATAAATAAAGTTCATGGGAAATCCATTTCCGACCAAATATATTTCTGATAAAATGCGTTTCTGAAAAATGGGCGTTCCCGAAAAATACATTTCTGACAAAATGAGTTTCCGATAAAATATTTCTCCGGAGAAATACGATTCCTTGCACATATTTTCCAATTTATACGCATCCCCTACTTCCACACCACGGGCCAAATTTTTTATATAGATAATAAAATTGAAGTTGTATAAGAATTATTTTTAGTAATATTAATTATTAAAATCAATAAAAACTAATATATTTTAAAACATGATCTTTGCAGGCTGGAACCGGTCCAAGTTCCGTAGGTTGGAAATCACATGCCATAACATAGTGTACTAAAGCGTGTGGGAAGTTCAAACTTAAAGGACTAAAATCTAAAAGGAAAGAGCATATAGGTCAAGAATGGCACGAGTTCCATGCTTGACACGGGAGAAATTTTCGATGGCACCCGAAAGACTTTCATGTGTTTATACATATTTATAAACCTTGCAAGCAACAGCATATTAGCCATGCAGACATAAAAAATCTTTCAAGCAATATTAAGTAAAATGTTCCTAACAATCAATAAAATTTGATTTTTTTAATAATTTTTTTACATTATTATCATTCATTTTTCATTTATATTTTGTAAAAATTCTCTGTGTTAACAAAATTAATTAGTGGCACGGCTGAATTTTTTTTTAAATTTTGTCATAAATTACTAAATAAATAAATCCTAGTTGCCATCCCTGATATAGATGGAGATCAGGAGAATATTAGGGGGCTTAAATATCTGAGAACAAACAGAGCTGTGGGGAGGAGGGGTTTGCTCCTACACGACCACACCTCTAACATATTCAACAATACAAACAATTTTAACAAAAACAATACATAGGTATATAGGTACCAACATACCTAGACATTTATTACTGAGAGCCCTTGCATCAAATTCCATAGTTCACTTCATAAATCTACAGGTTCATTACATTTAATTTTACACACACTTCCACCACCTCAAAGACGTCTCAAACGCAGTCACCCACACGATCTTATTACCTATAGTTAATTATTATATAAAGTATTTTTATAAATTATATGTCTACTCATATTTTTAACCTTACACTTAATACCTAGTTAATACTATACATTTATAATGTCCAACCAACCTTAAGTAGGTATCACTAATATTGTTATTAGTTAAATATAATTATTAACATGTTAAAATTGTTAAAAAATTAAGATTCTGTAAATATCTGGAGATATAAAACATAGATAGCCCACATAGGCTAGCAATATCTTATTATCTATATATATATAAATTAATGTTTGTGTATGTGACATTTATTCATTCTTAACCATTCATCGTTAAAATGGTGTTAATATATTTTTAAATAACTATAATAACAAATGTATGAGAAACTGTGTATTTAATTTTCAAGTATTTTCACCCAACGAATATTTTTTATCGACATTTAAAGAAAAAAACCTGAAAACAATTCAAAATATGTCTAAAATAACTCAAAAAGAGTCAAAATATTTTGAAAATTTAACCATTTACCTATACAAAATGATAAAATAAACATTTGGTAAAAATTCCAAGTATCTATATTATCGTTTTAGTTACAACAACATTTAAAATCAATTCAGAAGAAATAGTTAATATACGAGTGAGTTGTCGAAAAAATTTTAAGTTCAAACCCTCATAAAAATGTGATTTTATGGTAAAATTTTTTAAAGATATTTAATTGGTTAGAAATTATAATTTAAAAATAAATATTTTCTGCCATGATTACGAGGCAATACATCATTACAATTTTAATTTCAACAGATCATTTAAATATTTATAAATTAATATGATATTTCATTAAATTACACTTATAATGCATTAATGCATATAGCATACCTACTAGGTAGCTAATAATAAAATCACATTAAATAACTAAGATTGCACTACTGCAGTTTAAATTAATTAATTAGTTTATTCAAAAACCTGGATTATTGCTAGAATGCTTGATATCACAAAAATTAAAAGATAAATAAAAAATTGTTAAAATAGTTTGGTACAATTTTTTTTTTATTGGTAAATTTACTTATTTTGATTTTTTCAATACGCTGATTCTGGAAACTATAAATTTCCAAACAATTATTATTTTGAATTTAAAAAAAAATCAAAAATCTTTCATGACTTATCAGTTATCAGATTAGTGAAAATCCCTTGAAATTTCCCAGTTTTTCATATTTTTGAGGTGTGGTGGCTACTACGTGGACTGGCACAAGAATACCATACAAATTTCCCAAACGTTAAACGCGTCTAATAGATGACTAGAAATTATATAATATTATAAAACGAAAAAATACACGTTTATATTGTAAATACTTTTAATATTATAATGTTGTAAAATTCTAAACAAAAATAAGTGGACGTTAAACATTGTCAATAAATTCACAAAGTTTCATAAGTATATGATATATATAAAAGGTATACAGTTATATTATTGTTGTTCTATGTGCTACATAACAATGTTTATCATTATTAGTTATAAATAAAATATAAACGACAACTTAAATAGGTACGTCATTACTGTGCACTAATAAAATATCACTAGATAGGTAGTATAATATGGACGGTACAGATTCACTTAAATTATAAAATGCATATTGCATGGTTTCTAATATATTATGTATACATGGAAAAATAATTAAAAAATATATAATATAAGCAATTAATATTAAATATATTAAATATCTATAAGAATAAAATAGCGAGAACTAATTTACTTTTCGTAAACGCAAGTACAAAAATAAAACAATATACATTATAAAAATATATCAATATTGTAAGGTGTTTGAGAGGACGGATTATATTATTATGTTTATTATGATTATATATATATTTATATACCTAGCGAATTCATGTTTAAATATTTTTTTCAAGGTTCCTACGTATTGTCTGAGGTCTTTGGAAAAAAATTCCCTTTATGAAAATTAATCCATTTTTATGCATCTTAGATGATAATTAATTTTAAATAAAAATGTATAAATATAATACATTAACTATATTATAATAAGTTCTGTATATATGAATGAGTGTTTTTCTTAGGTACCTAGGTATTTCATAAGTCGATTGTAGATTTGTATTATATAATAAAGTTATTCCGATTTTGTTCAAACATAATTTATAGCAATATTTTTTGCTCAAATTTCATTAGCCGAAAACAATTTGTAGGTATGGACACTTATCATTATTATTAGTATTGTTTTGTGTGGTTGCGTGTTCTTATAGCTTACACTTGAACATTTAAAACAAGCATTTTTACAACTTTGAAAACTATTCTTACACTTACATTTTGTAGTATTTATATTAAACACCTCACTTATTGCTACAGAATAGTAAATTAGTAAGAAATCACAATTATGCTATATTAAATAATGGCTGTCATTTATATTTTGAACACAGACGAGAGTTTTTGATTCATTCGTATTATAATAAAAATATTTAATAAATTATTATATATTTATATTATTAATAATATTCCAAGGCACTGCTTCTATATATAATGCGGCTTACTACATTAACCCAAAACATACATATTTTGATATTTTACTTGCATGAACAATGTATTGAGTTTACCGTAATTGGTTTATATTCTTATAAATATATATAATAATCCATCATGATATATTGACCATGATCACAAAAAAATTGATCAAACATTCGAGACGAATTATGGTTATTAACTTAAAACTATACGTTTAAAATGTAGAAAATGTAAAATTGTAAAAAATGTGTTTAAAAAATATAATAATTGAGATTATTACAAGAGCGCGTGCGCGTTAATATTAGATCTATAATTTCTAAATGATACCGTACAACCTCAATAGCAACACGAACGACAGACAGACTGCCGAGTTTTTGCTGGCAGTGTTGGTTAAGAACAGCTCTGGACTACCTGAAAAAAAAAATACACACAAATATTTTAAACAGAAGTTTGACATTATGAGAAATTCTTGTCAGAAACGGTGCCATTGATGCAAGACAAAACAATAAAATCATACTAAGACATAAAAGGCAACGATCAAAACCAGCGTACATCCTCCTATCTTTTCCATTCAAACGAAAGACGAACCCGCAACTTAAAATTAAATATTTAAGTTCGCAATTGCAAGTATATCGTAATAATTAAATAGTATTTATTTATAAACACATGTAAATAAAATTTAGGTACCTACACATTTATCTTGGTACTGACAGGAAGACCATGATTTTAGGAGAAACATATAATCAATAATGTGACGGACATGTGACCAGTTAATATTATAAAACACTTGTCGTTTTACCCGAATAATAGTTCTGAAGACTTGGACAATCGAAATTATTGAGATTTTAAAATATTATGTGCGAATATAATGAATATACCAGTAACATGCCCTCATCAAACTTTATTAATTCTTGAAAGCATGGTAAAAGCGTAAATTCGGGCTAGTACGAGTACTTAAATATTTTTCTAATTTTTAATGAAATTACGTGCCATGTAAATATTTCAGAAATTTAAACGGTTACAGTATACCGTATACGTTTATGCTAATATTGAATAATTTTGAATAGGTAATATCTTTTATTAATCTATATATTATATATAAAAATGGAGCGTGAAAAATGTCGTTACCTCATCAATCGAGAACGGCTGGTCCGATTTGGCTCAAATTTTTTTAAGATGTTCATAATTGCCAGGAGAAGGTTTTTATGAAAGAAAATTTTAAGAAAATCCACCGGAAATGTAGGAAATCTGGATGTAAAAAATACAACAGTGGCGCAACAGTGTATTATAATATATTGGTTGCTATTAGTTAATCGGGCATGTTTGTTAATTTGTATTACTTTTTGTATATATAAATGAATGTTTGTATGTAGATTAGACCTCTGGGAAGAATACAGGCTAATTTAAAAATGATTAAATTTGGTTTTTTTTTATTCATCTGAAATTAGTACGGTTAGGTTAGGATTTTGTATTAATTGATAGTATGAATCCACCATAGGTGGAACACAACAAACTTGGTATAACTTTGATACTTTAGAGTTAAATCATACACTTACGTACAAATAACACGGGGTCGGCGAACTACCCAGGTCGATTGCCTACCTGATAACATTATGCTGCGAATCAGAATTTTTATTCCGGGCAACGGAAAAGTTAAGATAAATTTTGAACACCATAGGTACATCGAATATTAAATGACGAATTGAACAAAGTTCGAGTCATATAGAGTTGGTATACGTTTAACGGGCAGCGAAGTGCACGGGATCAGCTAGTTCAATATAAAATATATGAATATTATTTTGTAATAAAAATAATATTGATTATAAAAATAAATAAAATAATTTTTTCGTACATATGCAATAATAGCACATAACATTATCGAACAGCAAAGTATTGCGACATTACATTATAATATTGACTATGAAGTATAAAAAATATAATAAAAGTCCAGTAATTTATACATGTACAATGTACATACAATACATACGCATGTGTTTTTAATAACATATTAGAATTCCATAATATAATGTATATTATTAATTAAGTAATGCACAACAATCTCCAAATATTACTAAATAATATTACTTGTTCTTTTATACCTACTCTTTATTATTATTAACGATAGCCGACGGCGGATAAACTGCGTGCGGTTAAGAGGACGTGATACTCATGTGATACTCCGTCTTACAAGCATATAGCAAATTGTATGCTAAGAAAAACACGTGTAGCTCCGTTAATTTAAAAATTAGAGTCTAAACTCTAAAGTAAAATATAAAACCTAAAGGTAAGATTATTATCAAGGCAACCTCATAGGCTTTTTATAACATTTTCATTTTTAAGCGAGTTATGAGTACCTGCTTTAGGATGTGCAAACAATTTACAATTTTAAAATACTCATATTTTGCTTTAAAATTAAAATATAATAAAAAGCCATGAGGTTGCCTAGATAATAATCTTACCTTTAAATTTTATAAGACGTCAATTCACTTTAATTTTTAAGCTAACACAACTACACGTGTTCTGCTGAGCGTAGAATTTGCTATGTTACACACTTATAAGACGGAGACCACGCATGCGGGTATTACGTCCTCCTCAACAAGAACCAACTATTTCACCTGCAGAGTTTGGATTTAGTGTTCACTTCGTTTCACCCCATTTCACCGACAAAAAAACAGTTGTATATGAATGTATAACAAATCCCATTTGGCCAAAAAATCCCAGATTTTTACTCAACAGAGGTTGGATGGGTATACACCATCATAATGTGTGAATTAACTCTTACAAAATTCTTACATGCAACCTCGGTTACTAGGATTTAAATTAAAAAGCATGTTAAATTTGAATTCAATGATATAATATTATCGACATTTGAACTTTAAATGAATATAAAAAAAAATCTTGCGTACCTAGGGACCTACTATTTTTAGCACCAAAAATCAAAAATGCACGTTTTTCCCTTACACTTTTAAAGAAAATCGATGTACCATTAAAGCGGGAAGTAAGATATTTCAGATGACATCCAAATGACATAGATAGATACTATAGGTTTTATAATATGATGATAATAATCATTATATATTAAAATCATATATCAAACGTGTTTTAAACAAAATATATGATATACCTTTTTATAGGAAAAAAAACCCAAGCAAAGGTGGGCAAGATAATGAAAATAATTAAGTTAAGTTAAGAGAACACAATATCAATAAGTTAAAAGTTAACAGTTCACAAATCATAAATTTAACTCGATAAGTTAAAAGTTAATATGGAAATAATATTAATCTACTTTTTTTAATTAGTATGTAGATAACACTAAGAGTGAATGCGTTCTTTATAATTTCCCAAATTATAATAAAAAATGTTATTGAACTTTCAACGTAATGTATAGTGTAAATGTACCTATTTTACTATACATGATTATTAAATATTTAAACTATACCAACATATCCCAATTAATAATTTAACAAATATTAATTATTTTATTTCAAATAGCAATTTAAGGTCATATAATATTATGCCTATCTAATCTACTAAAATATATCTATTTACACAATGCATATTGTAATTTATACATTGCACAGCTATGTCGTAGGAATAATGATACCATTGGTAATTATAAATTATAAAAGTAAATTAATATGATTTTTAGTACATAATTATTAATTATATTAAATAGACTTTTAAGGCTTATGCATTGCTACCGAACAAAAGTACAGCAACTTATTCGAGATTATTTAAAGTGATAAAAGAAGCGGCTCTAAGAAAAGGTTTAGTATTTAGCCCGAATATGTCAAATGACTTTGAAATTGGTATGATTCAATGGCGTATTTAGAATTTATTTTAGGGGGGAAATATAGTGGCGAGGTGGGTTTCGGCAAGACGGGTTTTCGGTGAGATAGCATTCGGACCTAAATCGTTCACAAATGATGAAAATTGAAAAATTGAATATGATTTAGGAATTTTTAAAATATAATGTTTGCTTACTTTTAAATTTTTATTGTTTTGAAATCGTGATTTGTTTTAAAAAAACATATTTTTGTATTTCACATATCTATTGTGAAATAACTTATAAAATGGTAGGTTTAATTATTTACAGTTAGAAAAAATATTATATATTTTACGTTGTGTTTAAATTATGTTCAAAAAATGTAATTATGACATTTCTGATTTAAAATTTCAATAATAAGTTGAAGAGGTAAAAAGTATTCAAATTATAACAGTTGTCAGTTGTTATTATTTACGCTGCAGTGCCGAGCAATTATTGGGGTAACCTGGAGTAATCTGGCAATCATATTTGGTGCTCCTATTCAAAATGAGATTTGATATAATTTCTAGAAAAGGCAAATATTTTACAAACATTATTTAAACCTTTACCTAAATGTCTCGCTGTAACAGTTTTATCATTGCAGTATGAACCCTGGGTTATTCATGCCATCATTTTGTATATTATACATTGTTCATAATTAATGAACAAATACATTTTTTAACTGTACAAATAATTTTTAAAATTTGAAATCACCTTTA
Organism: Acyrthosiphon pisum; assembly: GCF_005508785.2. Lineage (NCBI taxonomy): Eukaryota > Metazoa > Arthropoda > Insecta > Hemiptera > Aphididae > Acyrthosiphon > Acyrthosiphon pisum. The sequence continues at coordinate 72,332,566 of NC_042493.1, read as the reverse complement.
TATTTTTAATATAATAATTTCTAAATATAAATAAACAAATAAGCAAATTGTTAAATAAGTTATGTAAAAATTAGACTTGTTCAATTTATATTCCTGGTAACTTCATCTTCAACATATAATATTGATCGAGCTGATAGTTTTTTGTTGGCTAATAATAATGAATATAAATAGTTGTTATATTTTAGTATAGATTAGTACAAATACCTTTCTCACTTGCATGAGAATATGGCATTCAAATTAATATTTTTAAAGCAATTTAAATCTCCGACATTAGGGAATGTTGTGATTAAGTAAGCATTATTTATTGAGGTATGTTCGTATGTTGTGCTTCGTTAGAAAAGTTATTTTTTAATTCAACGATTTTCTCTCCAAATTCTACTTCCAAGTTAATAGTTCGTTTAAGCTAATGTCGATGGCACATTATGATTATTGGTGATTCGAAATGACGGTTAAAAGCGTGATTAAAAGGATCCCACACTTGCATGTCTTGTCTAAGACTAACGTACAAGTGTACAACCTTAAAAACGTACAAACTATAAGGTGTTATCTATGTAATAGTAACTGTGCGTACAAAATCTAAAATTTACGTTCAACAGAACCAATTTTGTGTTATTCAATTTAATATTAGAGTGAGTTTACACATACGATAAAACTTAAAGAGAAAACAACCTTCTGTGTTTTATAATACATCAAATTTTAAGCGAGTAATGACTTATGAGTTATGTGTACGTAAAATATAAAATATTGATGTATAAGTATGTTAGACAGATACAACACATGCGGACATGGCATCCTCTTAAGACTATATGTTTTCTCTCTCTGACCCACGTGTAACATACCATATTTTACGTTCACAATAATGATTTTAACCATATTAATTTATCGAATTAGAGTGAAATTATCTCATATAAAATTTAAAGTTAAGAATATTATCTAGGGCATCTCATAGTAGTTTTATTATACTTAAATTTTAAAGCTAGTTATAAGTATTTTAAAATTGTAAATTGTTAGTACATCTTAAAAAACTTATAACTCGTTTTAAAATTAAAATATAATAAAACGCCTATGAGAGGTCCTAGATAATAATCTTACCTTTAAGTTTTATTAGAGGTCTTTTCAATTTAATTTGAGAAAATAATAAGGTTTATTTATTATTTTGAACGTAAAATATGGTATGTTGGCATGTTGCGCTTGGGTCAGAGAGAGATAACAAATACTACGCTGACATCCTCTTAATAATAATCATAACGAATAGCTACAAATTAGACAATCTTGTGCGGTCGAATTTAACGTGTAAAGCAGCCCTACCCCTACGGCTTAAAATCATCAAAAACCAAAATACTTGAGAAAAAAAAGTCAGCAGCGCCATTGTGTTGAAACGTGCGAAACGAGAAGCGAAAATAATATTCCAATCAAACAAATATGGAAACATTTAAAAATCAAAACAATGATTTAAGATTTATCTAGTATAGGCTCGTGATTCGCACTGAGCACAAATATTGAAAAATGCATTCATCATTTTTTAATCGCTCTGATTAGGCATACCGTAAAATATGCGAAAGACAAAATTACGATAACGGACGGATTAATAAATTAGTAATGTTATAGATTTGTTTTTATCTAATACAGAACTCAAACGTAATTGTAATTGGCTAAAAATTTCAGTAAAATGGAATTAGGTATACATAAATACAAATTTAATGATCGTATATCAAATTAAATTACTTGCCCTGTATAATATAACAACAAATAAAATACATGCAAAGATATAACTTGAACAATAATATTCTAGGTTTGGAGGAGTACACAATTATCCACACATGCGAAATTATTTTATTTCATTACCATAATATTATGTTACTTACATATTGTGATAAATAGAAGAGTAAGCTTGTATTGTTCAGCATACATACATAAATATTTTTATTTATTTATATAATATGCTACACACATAAGTAACTTACTTTCGCTATTAAGTAAAACTTCCTGTAATTATACATTATTAAAATTAAACCAATTGTGCAAACATATGGTTTGGCATTCCAAGTGCCTATTTATGTACTATAGTTACACATATTATAATGTAACACACAAGACAGTAGATTACTAACTGGTGCTATGAAAATTCTATTAGATTTACAACAAAATCAAATTAATTTTAATTTAATTTTCTATAACAACAGAACAAAATTAAATTAATTTGTATTCTATTCTCTACACAGGTGTACTAAGTTTTTATTAAAAAGAAATACCATAATAACTAAATTAGTCCTAAACATTTAAAAATACCAGTATTATATAATATACCTAAGCATAATGAAAATAAAGTATAAACATTTTAACTATTAGAAATTGCAAATTAAATATTACGAGTAGAAACAGAGGTTTTTGATATAGTCAACACAATTCAGGGAATGTACCTACTGATTAATTGACAGTGGAAATAATTAAATTGATCATACAAATTGTGTACTAAAATTGTATATAAATAAAAATATAGATGTAAGGATAGATATATAATAGTAATTAAATCTTACCCATTTGGAAAGTTTTAGCAGGTGATGACATCCGTCCATCTCCACCATTAGAGTATGCCAACACTCGAAGCTTGTACACTTTGCCGGGTGTTAACTTAGTTATGTGGGCTTCTAATGTGTTCCCAATTTCAATAATTGTATCATTTGCAGTACTCATATCTTGATCGGATTCCCAAACCCGCACCTATCAATTCACATTATGTAAAACAAAGATTATATAAACTGTATTGGTTTTATTGAAATACAAACCTTATAGCCTTTGATTGGTTCTTCTTCAAGTGTTGGTTGTACATATCGCCAAGTTACTTGTATAGTATCTGGATTTAAGCCATTAATTAGAACAGATGATGGTGGCTTTTGAGGTGCTTTTCTGTATGTTCGTTCTGTAAAAATAATATATATAGTTTTTGTCACTGTTTGAATAATGACTCAAATCATTAAGGTAAAAAATTTATTTTATATTATTTTATTTTATTTTTATCAAACAGTACTATTTAATAAGCTATGTTAAATTACATTTTAGATTCTGAGAGGAACGAAGAATGTATTGATTTTACAATGATGTTTGTTTTTTTTATTTTTTTTTTTTTTTTGTGTCATCACCTTTTAGGACAGAAAAAGCGCTTGGATTTTCTTCAACAGTATTTTTTCTGATAGAAAAGTGAATCTAGTTGGTACTTTGAGAGGGTCAAAAGTAAAATTTTTCAAGTAGTTTTCAAAAGCGCCGTGAAAAACAAAAGAAAAATTAACGAAAAAAGGGAATTTTTACGCAAAATCGATTTTTCATAAAATCGACTTGGGTGTTTGTTGTAACTTTGAAACAAATGACCGTAGATACATGAAATGTTCAATGGTTGTTTGTATTTCCATTTTCTATACATGATAACATTTTTAAAATATTTTGATTTGTTTTGAACTGTTTAGGGATATTTTTAGTTTCAAATTTTATTAATTTTTGTTTCTATGAATGTCAATAAAACTTTATTTGTTGAGTAAAAACTAAAAATACTTGTAAATTTAATACAAGGCTCCTACTATATTGTTACAATGAAATTTAAATAACATTAAGAATCCTTAGTCACAGTTTTTTTTTATTAGCATTTAAAGTTCAAAAATTGAAAAAATATGAAAAAATCACGAAAATTTGCAAATTATTTTGAATTAAGAATTCGTAAAAATTTTTTTTTTAAATCTAAGATTTAAAAATGTAATACGAGATTCCTTATAAGATCATCTACCTTTATAAAAAAAAAAAATGTCTATAAGAAAGTCAAATTAAATTTTTATGAGCGTTTAAAATTCAAATTTTTACAACATTGGATATTCACTCGATTTCTCATGTAGCGATTTTCTTATTTTGTTGTAATTTAAAAACGAATTACTATAGATACATGAAAATTTTACTGAATGTTTATTTTATCAAATCTTATACTTGATAAAAATTTCAAAATATTTTGACTTGTTAACGAACAATTTCATATATCTATTTTTTATTTTTTTTTTTCTCTGAATATTAATAAAGTATTATCTGTTGGGCCAAAAAGTGTAAAAATTTAACGAAATGCTCCTGATATATGTTACAATATCAGTGAAAAATATTAAAAATACATAGGCACAATTTTTTTTTTATAAGCATTTAAAGATCGAATTTTGACAAAATTTATCAAATTTTAATTTGAATAATTATTTTGTAGTTAAAAATTTATAAAATGTTCAACTTTTGTATCTAAGAATTGAAAATTTAAAACAAGATTCCACGTAAGTAATTAATTCTGTCACCAAAAAATCTAAAAAATACATTTACACAGTTTATTTTTATAGTCATTTTAAGTACAAATTTGGACGAAATTACATATTAAAAACCTAGAATAACTATTTTAGTTATTTTGTTGTGATTGTATAATATTATTCGTGGATACTTGAAACTTCTAAAGTATACTATTATATATCTATGATAGTATCACGGTTTGTTGTTGATGTATAACGTGTTAAAACTTAAAAGTACCTAATAGGTATTGTGATATGATTAATTTGGAATTTATTATAGGTACTTATTAAAGGTAATTTTTTTTTTTTTAATACCATAAACTATATAATATTATGTCTTATACCTAGACTGACATACCGTCTCCGCTCAGAATCATTTTTCTTATACAATGATATTATATCATTGGATTCAAATTTAATACCATCCATTATACAGTGACCCACTTGTAACCTACTGTACAGCAGAGCGAAATCCACTTACCCGCCTTTTTAATTTTTAAAAAAAGTTTCTGAACACCTATGTATTGTGTTATACATTTTTATATATTATTTATATATTATTTTTTGTAGAAAATAATAATATGATAAAAAGAATTATATCGTTTTTATGTCTCTAACGATTAGTATTTTTTGAATATTACAAAAAAATAACTAAAGTTATTAAGGAAAAATCGTTTATTTTCGTTTATGTAGGTATTCAAGTTCGTTACGACTTCAAATGCTTAATAAAAATCCCAAAGTAGTTTTGATATTTTTCATACTATTTTTACCGAGAAATATAAATAATAAAATATATATAGCTTAAAAAAAAAACCACAAAATATTTCAAAAATATTGTCGTATTAATGTCGTAAAATAGTGTTAAGTAAATATTTTCGTTTTCCTGCAAGTTTTTTCAATTATTGAGAAATGACATTTTTTTTTTTTTTGACCACGTAATTTAATTTATTTAATTCATTTAAACCAAATTTAATGAAATTGATTACCAGCCTCAATAATTACCCTCAATGTTAAAGGTTGTAGAGAAACTTCAAGGAGACGCAAAATATACATGAAAACAAAAATAAAACAAACATCATTATAAAACAAATAATATAGGTACTCCTCGCATCACTCCGGTTTTAAAATACATTCACAATGAATGATATAAATATAATAATATATTAAATTCTTACGTTATTGTATCATCTAAAAGATAAATATAAACGATTTTATTTATATTTTAACTTGATATTTAACAAAAAAACGCAAGTATTTATAATAACAAAAATTACTAACATATACAAGTATCGGAATTTTTTTTTATTCACCAATTCCTCGCAATGAGGGTCCATTATTTATTTTGAGTACTTCAATTGACAAATACTTTCATGTTATAAAGAAAGTAAACCAAGCAAACAATTTATTATAATATTTCACTACGAAAATTACTACCAATTACAGTACTTAAGTGTCTTTTTTAAATACACTATTACACTTTATTCATGAGTATATAAGATATATGTTTTTTTAGTGATGTGCAATATTACTTACAACAACTAAATTATCTATAATATATTTCCGAA
>NC_042493.1:72310005-72326597 GCF_005508785.2 Acyrthosiphon pisum | reverse complement strand
AAGGATAAAAAAGAAATACGATTCGAAAACGGACGACGACGAGTGGAAAACGAAACGATACAGAGGATCGGTTGCGGTGGTGTCGACGAGAGCGGAGCGCGTGCGGCGGCGGCGATAATAATATAATGTACGTATAGGAGGAACTCGTCTCCTCCGCCGCAGCCGACGTCCGTCCGCACCGGAATTTCGACGTCTCACGGTGCTCGTTCGCGACCGGTTGTGACTGCGGCGGCGGTGGCTGCTGCTGCTGCCGGTGATGGAAATTATACCTATATGGCTATATACTTATACATATATATATACACATATACGTATATAACCTGTGTGGGGCCCAGCGTGAATTTCGGCGGCAGTCGTAGCGACTCCCTCGGCAATATTATAGCAGGTATATACCTATACAGTATAACCACCGGGGACGACGACGACGGCGGCGACTGGTATATACCTGTGTTACACACACACACACACACACACACACACACACATATAGTGGTATATAATATTATATATCTTTTGTATATAATATTATACGTGTACGATGGAACCTACCACGACCACGGTATCTGCCACCCGTAGACTCCGGCGGCAGGGCGGTCCCGTACAAAGACGCACGCTCACTCCGCGCGTATATATACCGCGCGTACCTGTATAATAATAATAATAATAATAATAATAATAATAATATTATATAATATTATATGTACGACGTATAGTTATAATATAATATGAAATATTAAATACTCGGGTGGCGGCGATGGTAGACAAATGAAGCCATTATATGAATACAATATAATATATATATATACATATGCACACTTGTGTGCGTGCATATATAATAATATCATATATACTTATCGTGTACCACGAGGGGAGGTGTGCGGCGGCCGTGGAAACTATTTCGAATCTCTCATCCGATCTGAACAGTACCTATATAATATTATAATATATACGATACGCGAGTGCGTACACGTTTTTCAACCGGTCATTTTCCTTCATTATTAGATAATATATTGTGTATACACATATATAATATATATATATATATATATATAGGTTATAGGCATTTAGGTATGTGTTTAATGCACTCCTCGAGCGGACATTGTATCATCGGTATATACGTATAATATAATAATATGGCCGTATGGGGGGCACCCATATATACCACCTACCAAGTCGCTGGCATCAAGTCCGACTTAAGCCGCTCGGTACAATGTCTCCGTTGTCGCTGTGTCATTAATACGGTTTTTGGAATTATAATAATATATACATTACGACAATCTTCCCAGTTCCCACACTAACCGACTCAATCACGTGTATAATAATAATAATAAAAATGATAATAATAATACTATTGCCTGTGACAACGATTCATCATAATATTTAATATTATTGTCATGATGTTATGTATACCTGTCATGTTAATATGTTATGCATCATATAACTCATTCGGATATACGGATCACTATGGCCAGGGTTTTTGAGCAAAATTGGAAATGTCGAAGAAAATATTATTATGGACAAATGCATGGATGGCAGTAAGCTCGGGGGGGGGGGGGCGTGATCGCATGTTAAAGTTTATTTATTTATAGGGTAAACTAATAAATATATGAATAACGAAAGTCAGTAGGTATAAGGTATAAAGGTTAAGACATTTTCAATTTTCAATTTTTTTTGGTATTTTTAAATGTCAATAAAATTGTTTTCGTTTGGTCAAAATGCTTGAAAACTTAATACACAATATTAATCTTTGTATTTTTTTTAATATCGAATATAAAGAACATACATAAGAAAAGATAATACTATTTTAAATTATGAACTATATCATCCTTTATATATATATTTTAATAATTCAGAAACTAATCGTTCAAATGTTCTTTAGGATACCTACATCAAAAGTTTAAAAAAAATCATCTATGCTTAGTAATTTAAGTAAAAAGAATGAATCCTATGTGTAAAAGAGAGTTTGTATCGGCACAGAGCACTCCTTAAATTATATTAAAATCTAAATAATTTCAAACATTTTTGAAGTCTATTAAATTCATTATTAAAGTTTATCACTGCCAGTCGGTAATGACGAATTATATTATATTATTATTCTTTGAATAGGTAGTAAGAATAATATTAATCGTTTACGTTATTCGGAGGAAATGGTCATTCCTCCACACGTCGAAATTTGTGTTTTTCAATTTTCTAAACGATAACGGGATGTATCAGTAATTTAGTATCATATATTATATTTATTGTCATTATTCACAAGACATTTCCAATGAATAGACGTGTTGTACACCGATATCGGGCGACATGTGTTGGTATAATATACACATTTTGAGTTTTGGCCATATGAGAACAATAATTCTATATATTATGCTCTTAACGGAAACGTATTATAAAACGTACCAATGCTATGCGTTAATAGAAGGAAATGGCCCCCTCGTCGCTTGTACAAACTATATAATGCAATAATATACACTGCGTGACATTCGATTTAGATTTTATAGACCTCAAGCGATTATCGATTGTCATTATTTCCAAGTATTCTTTAAAGTAGGTACTTATATACTATTCACATTATGTACGGAAATATATGGCAAAAAACCAAAAATATATTTATAATGGCCAGCATAATATTATGTTTGTAGGTATACTATATGAGGCCATTGTATATAGTGAGAATCATTCTTTATTGAAGTACAACAGAGTAACGTTGCAGCACGTTTCAAGTAAACCGATATTTTTGATAAAGACTAGGTAATAAATTAATTCAACAACATTCCCAATCCCATCAGAGCGTTATTGAGTGAAGGTATTTACGATAAAATATATACTATTATATCGCGTTCAAAAAATGTAAATTTTATACCCAAATTTAGCCTTTTACTCACTGATTCATTATCAGAATGAATGATAATACTTATGTTTATTGCTGGTTGCATTTTACAAATTAATACAATTATATGGATGACTCGTGATGAGGAAAGCTGAGTATGTATTAAATTTTAATGATATATGTCACTGACAATTTTAAACTAAGTTTATTTGGATTATCTGTAAATCGACGGAAAACGGATAAAATGATCAAATCAAAATAACTAAGTATTTTAGATTTTTATTATTAGAACTTTATATAGCTGTGAATGCAAATAAAATTAATAAAATGGAAAATTATTAATAAATATCTTGGTAAGTATTTGATAATATCTATACTATAAGACCGTTATTAAATTTGTTACAATTAATACATTTTTCTTTGGTTTGTTGGTAGTATTTCGGTTTCATTGTCATAAATATTACCAGTTCATTCTATATATCTTTTTATCCCATCTAGACATCTACAGCAACCACTACATTTTTTTTAAGTCCTCCGGGTCATTTATTCTACCAGTGACAAGTTAAAAAAATCTTAAATATATGGTCAAAGATTTTATTCTGTTCGCCTCACTATATTATTGTAGTTGTGATAGATGTTTATAATGAAAAACTATTCTGAGCGGAAACAGCCTATATTTTCGGTAACCATGGTTTTGTACTAATAAATAATAGTAATAACATTTTATAAAATATTCGTATATTGTTTCTAGATTATTTCAAAGTACTGTTAAATAATTAAATGTCTACTTTTGACCCTCCAGAGTACAACTAGTTCAAATGTCTACTAGAAACCTCTCTAGAAGTTGAAGGTTTCTAATAGAAAAAGTGTCTTTAGACACAAGGAATCCATTCAGCAGAGTCTTCAGAATGACAGAATATATTACATTATTATTAAAAAATTGTTTAATAGCTTTTATTTATGTTATAATTATACTCTATATACATAAAAGTTATAGTTAATCTGTACTATTGTACAGTGTGGTCTTACAAAGCTTATATTAACATTTTTATGTACTTTGGTACTTTGGTATAATACAATATATAGTTAATTATTATAATTTATAATGATTGATAATTATGTATATTTTATTTAAATCCAAGATATAATTATTTTTTTTTTAAATCGAATAATAACTGTATAACCATAGTAGGTACCTATATTTGACCATGTTTAAACCACAATAAACCATTTTGAAAGCTATGGATTAAAAATAAACTCTAATTGAATTTTCTACTGTTAAACCCGGCAATAGGTACATTTCATTTTTACGTTTATATTTTTTCTATTATTTGTTATCCTTTAATATTATATTCATATTTCTCTAAACGTAACATAATATTATTATTTATTATAAAAATTTACGGGTAGGTACTGATGCGGTCAATTTACTTGCGGTCAACACGTTTATTTTTGTTTCATTCATTTAATCAAAGCATAAAACTATTAGTGCTAGGTTTCTCTTTTTATATTATAGGTAATATAATGTTGATATAAGATATTCCTCGGACCTCGATATAAAAAATCAATTAGGTACTGTGTTCGGCACTCACTCGTCGTACCTATATAAAATATTAACTGAAATATCACTAACCAATTAATCTTGTACATTTGAGTAATTCTAAATAAATTACTAGATATTAAGGAAGAAAAAAATACTCGGGGAAGTCACTATATTATAGTATTTATCGTCATCGAGTAAGTCACTAAAATGGATGTGTTAAATTTGAACTCACGGTAAATCATTGCATACGAAAAATAATTCTGAGAGAAAGGGACGGCAGTGGATCAGCATATTATATTATGAATTATAATATAATTTTATTATGTAGATAAATCCCCCCCCCCCCCCCAACAGAATTGTAAATCTAAAATATACTATACGTTTTAAAAACCCGTTTCTAAAGATCTGTAAAGATAACATTTTCATTTTTAAAGAAAAAACAAAAAAGATATAAACATATCAATAAGGGTCGATGGGTAAAATTTGAAGAGCCCCAATTTTTTCAGTTCAATCGTTTTTAAGTAGTTTGTTAAACTAAAAATGTTTAGGTATTCGTAAAGAAAACCAAAAACGAAATTGAGTTGCAAAAATAAATTATTACAATTTCAAATAACAGGCATTATGTTATGACTTATGAGTTATAAGTCCTTATAACATTACGACAATACCTATGTTCTTAGCAAAAATCTGAAGTTAATAATTATATCATATTATCCAAAAATAACTTCCTGGTCCCATTGTACGAAATCTAAATACAGTATAAACTAAATATTCAATTTAATTATTAATTTATAAAAATATTATAACTTACTGTCACTAAGTCTGCTAATCAAATATTTAATTGATGAATAATTACAAAATAATTTGCTAGTTCCAAATTTTTCAAAATCTAAATTCCAAATATTTATAAAAAAAAATCGTGGCTTATTTATATTTAATATATTTAAATTGCTTTAAGTTTAACTTGTGACAATCCTGCGTGTATTCAATTTTCGAACTTGTATACCGAAAATACAATTTTTTATCAATACCCATTTATAAAAAAGAACTAAAATTATTCTATAATTTTAAATACCTAAAAATATCTTAAAACTAGACTAAATAATAAATATTTTTGAAAATTTGATTGTGCGTTGAAAATAATAATTTAACTAATGCGGCAGAATGTTTCAAGTTCTTCATATTTTTTAAATAATCACTAATAACAAAATAGTTTAATGATAAATTGTTTTGTAATGTTTTATATAAGCCAATGATGTTAAAATATGGACTTCAAAGTTCGAACGCTAATAAAAATGTATGTAACTTAACCATAAATTTGTTTATAAGGTTCATAAGTTATTCTCACCACATTTAAAAATATTGAAAATACTTAGAAACGATATGGTTTTTACAACTAGTTAAATTAAAGTTAAATACAACCAGTAAAGTTCAAATGTTAATTAAGTTAAAATTAATCAAAATTAAGAAATTGAAATTTGAAAGAAAAGAAATTTAAAATTGAACATTAAATGATTGTATAAAAAAAATGATAATAATATTTAATATTTTGATATTATTTAATTGCGGTAAAGATAATTTAAATGAGGAATTATGTTCATATTTTTCACTCGTATAAACAAAAATCGCTCTGCTCATAATTTTAAAATATGTCAAACGCAAACTCTATAACCAAGCAAATTCTTGAATTGTAAAACGAAAATCGGTTTAATATATATGACATATATGTATTAATTATAATTATGTTACCGAGAAACATAGATTTTACCTTAACTTTTTACTAAACTCCTTAATTATTTTGAAGTGGTAAAGTAAACGTAGACTAAAGTGGATTCGAATAGAGACATTAATAATATTAATTATACATATATTAATTATACATTATACAAAATATATAATATGATGTACCTATAGTATGATTAAGGAATATTGATTTTATTAATGACCTAAGGTAGGTAATTAAAATTGTACCTAATGAATTTTGATTTTGCTAGACTAAAATATTGAAAATCATCGTTGCACTGGTAAGACGGTAATAATAGACGGCCTATAATTATTAGACCTGCGCGTGCTTATATGATTAAATGTTTGAATAAGGGCTTACAAACGTTATAATAACGTTATATTTGACAAAAAAACGATTGAAATTTGTAAACGTAATTATAATGGAAAACGATAATCAAAAATAATTAAATACCGCAAAACAAACCAATACATAACAAAATACATTATATTATATAATTTAATAAAACATAACGCAAAACGTAATTTATAGAAATTCGTTGAACGAAAAATAACACAAAACGAAATAATTTAAAATCCATTTATTTAAAAGTTATATTCGTTTCGTAGAAATATTTATTTCATGCATACAGACATTACAATTGATTTACCATTACCTGCCCGCAATAGTTATTATTAATAAATGCAATAGGTATTAACACTATTCTAAATAACGATAAACACAAAACTTGTATAACGTTTTAATTCTAAATAACGATAAACGCAACACTTGTATACAATTTTTATTCTGAATAACGATAAACGCAAAACTTGGATAACGTTTTAATTTTGAATTACGATAAACGAATAAATTGTGTAACGTTTTAAGTACTATGGACGGTATGAACGATATTAAAAACAATTAATTAAATATCGGATTTATAACTGCAAGCAGATGAAACAATTCTATTATTTTAATTTCAATTTAACAACGAAAAATATAATAATTTACGGTAACTTTTGCTGTACAGTTGGAGAGCTACCTGCGGACACTAATTCACTATACACATGCGAATGGGTTTTGAAAATTGCATATTATCTACATTTACCTCCGTATTCAGTTATATGTCGGTGGCCAATGATAAAATCAAGACTATATAGGTACTTATAGTAATTGTTGTTGAACAAGAAACTGTTCTTACAGGCTACAGCCTTTCCTTTCTTCAGATATTATTATATCTATTTACTGTTTATACACGTGTATTTTGAACATTTTTAAGTTAAGCAATATTGGAGTCGATCGAAAACAGTATAACATGATAATTTATGTCTATTTTATTACTTATGCAGATAGGTATCAATAAGTATATTGCGTGTATAGTATAATTGTCCATGTTATATTATAATCATGTCAGACGCAACTTATCTTCCTAGTTTTCCAAGTGAGTGCATTCCAAACAGACAAATACAATATAATATTTCAATTATATTCTGACCCATTCAGTGGCGTACACAGAAATTTCCATTCAGGGGGTGGGGGAGTATGATATTAGTATATTATATGATTTATAAAAATCTTTTCATGTGATGGGGTTGTCTATCCACTATTCACCCTATGTGTACTCCACTGAACTAACCGTTACCTACCCCTTTAAAACTTTCAAACGTCAATCATATACGTAATCGAATGCATACCTATTATGCAGTAGCTTGATTAATTTGTTTTTATACCTATATAGTTGTAGACATATCTAATATATACATACCTAACTACATTCACGATTCACCGCTAAGAGTATATAAGAATCTTAGTGCTATTATATAGGTATACCTATATCATCTGTATATTATATACAATATACATAATATATGATACATGATATATATATACAGCTGATATACTCGAACTCAAATAGTTGACGATTTATAAAAGGACATAGCGAACGAGACAACGGTATATATAGGTATAGACTTGAGTAGTTGATATATATATATATGCGAGTGTACGAGTATAGTTGGTAAAGTTACGATACATGCATACATTATGTTGGTGTAATTTATTATATAGGCTTTTTTTATATTAATTTTATTAGAATGTTTTTTTTTTATTTCTTTGAAGATTCAAGTCGGTATTTTACACCAGTTACTTTTTTGGACAACTCTCCGGCTGACCTCAGACACACGACACACATATACGTTTCCGTTAAACAGTTGTCCTCACGGAAACGAGTATGAATGTATAAATATGTAATGTGATGGTAACAAAGAAAACGAAAATCCTGTGACCACGGAGAGGTCGAACCCGAAGAGTACTCATTTCCCTTCTGTCGACGACCCGCTCAACTACGTCTATAATACACATTTTTCAGGTTATACAAAATTAACATTGGAAAACAATATTAATATAAATTTAGAACTCAAAAAATCATGGAGTATATAATAATGACATAAAATACAATTAAAAAACTTAATTTCTAAAAATCACGTGAAGTTTTTCGCCTGATTTTTACTTTAACAACTTTTTATCAACTGGTACAGGTAAAAATTTGGTCAAAGATTTGGATTGGATTATTTTTATACATTAAAATTCTCAGAAAAGTATTGTAGTCCAAAATTTTAAAAATGTATACTGGGTATCATACAAAAAAGAAAAAAAATTCTATAAAGATTAAAAAACGTAAGAAAATATAGTTTATTTTCAAAACCATTTCTTTGTAATGACTTCAAACTAGTCATGTACAATAGTTATTCCCAATAACGTTAATAGCTTTCAAAAAAATGAACATTTTAATAATCATTATATACTTATATGCAAGGCTGGGCATTAACAAGTTAAAAATTAAAATTAAGTTAAAACGTTAAGTTAATTTTAATTAAGTTAATTAACTCGTTACTTTTTTTCAAACTAACTTTTAACTTAATAAGTTACTTCTTTTCAAGATTAACGTGTTAACTTCAAGTTAATTTTATTTCAAAAATATCTAAATTAAGTTAAGTTTCGTCCGAAAAATAATGCAAATTTTTGAATGTGTTTTTACTTTGATGTATCATTTTAAATTTTCCCAGTAATTTTCTTGGACGTAAAGAAAAACGGAACTTTTCTCCTTTACGGGACACCCCTTTTTTTGGGTTTTTTTGAGGGGGACTTAGTCATTTTTTGGGTAAAAAAAATGTTGGTGAAATCAGAATTTGGCGCATGAAGATATTCTCGAAGTTATAGCCCAATTGAAGTTTTAACTTAATATAATAACCCTTAAATACCTATAATGCTTGATTTCTCGCTACGCTCGCTCGGACATTAAAATAGAAAATATCCCCCTATTTGCTGTGTAAACCACCACTGGGCCACAACTGGACCCGCACCATCGTCTTCAGCGTACTTAAATACATAAGTATCAAAAAAAAAAAAAAAAAAGTGTCCCGTAAAGTAGAAATATACCAGAAAAAATATCTAACAAACCATATTATATGTGTCTGGAATTTTTATTTTTGCAAATTAGCAAATTTTAACTTAACAATAAGTTAAGTTACTTTTTTTTTAAATTTAACTTAACGAGTTAACGAAAAAGAATATGAGTAACTTTTAACTTAACTTAATTATTTTAAAATAACTTAACTTAACGAGTTAAAAAAAATCGTTAACTTGCCCAGCCTTGCTTATATGCAGTATCTATCGAAAAACGATTAATAAAAAAAAATTCTTATGAAAAAATGTATGTTTGATTCATTATATTGATCAGTGATCACTAATGTCTTTATAATAAAATGTATGAGTTAGGCCAAAGAAATATCAAACGAAAATTTACCGAAAAATGATGTTCATATTGCCCACGTTCTAATACAATGGGAAGCCTATTATTTATACCCATATACCAAATGTTGTATTTTGCATATTATAATGTAAAAAATAATATGTTTAGGGGCACCGAGAAGTGTTGATTATTCTTTTATATAACTCCTATACCTAAATTATTATTTGATTTTTTACACGTAAATTATGTTTAGAAAGAATCGCTTTAGAATAGTATAATTTCAGAATAGGTTACAATATAGCTCGTATATAATTATCATAATAAAACCTGATAAACGCAGTATTGGGAGCAACTGAGCAAGTGTATGAGATCTCTCCCTCCCATCCCCCGACAGGGAATAATTTATACCTACTTATTTTATTTTTTCTTGAACTTATATAGAAGAATATTTGGAAGTAGAATATTTGGTATCATGATTCATGATAAATATGAAGAATGTTAACAAAATAAAAATATTGTGATAGACATAAAACAGTTTCAGAAGTACCTTTATGTTATTTTTGGAAAATGTTTTCCATCTCTTTGGTAGGTACATATACAATGTATACGGATGTTTTTACTTTAGCTTGTATTGCATCAGCTGTGTATTTATTATAATTTATAAGTTTATAACCATTGATTATTTTTTTAGCGTTTTATAGATGCTTATAATATTATTCCTTATAGTTACCATTGCATTTGCATACACCCGAAATATAATACATAAATACTTTACTGGAAAACCAGACTAACCAGTGGTACTTGACAAGCCTCAAGAATAGGAGGGGTGAAAATAATTTTGATCCAAATTATTACACATCACATAATATGTTTTTCCGTTGATAGGTATTTATAAAAAGTAATTTTATGCTGTGCTAAACCTATTTTACACTTTATATCTATGTTCAAAATTATTACTAAGTACCATGTAACCTACCCATTTAGAATTTTTGAATATTTTATTCACAAATGGAGAGATGACGTGATGTATATGAATTTATTTGTATTTTTAATACATTTTTACTGCGCAGACATCATTTTCACATATTAACTGCTCGACTATTTTTTCCATCTGTTTATTTTTTTTTTTTAATTCGGGTTTTAGAATTTATAAGACTCGTTCATTTTTATGTAAATTTTTAACATTCGGCTTTACACCAATAAATGTACCACGGTGTTTAAAATAGATATCGATGAACTCAACGTCACTTAGATGCATAGGTGTAATATTGTTTGAGATTTGTGGGTGGGGGTTGAAGCCTTATTATAATAATAATGAATAGATGTGCTAAAAAAAATGTTTGGGGGGGCTATAGACATTTTTGGGGGCTTAATCCCTAAAGCTTCCCCCTTATGCTTCGTTATATCATGGGCTCAAAATACCGTATTACCCATTTTAGAAATCAAAAATTGCAGGGGGAAATTATTTACTGCACATAATTGTGTAGCTTGCATGTGTAGCTTGTCAAGCTCTTTTTACTATTATCCTTATACTGCAGTTCACTGTGGACGAAATTTACAATCCCCCGCATATATATTTTTATACTTTATCTGCACTGATAAACGTAACATGCAAGGGTGTTGCTAGGGGGGCAGGGGGGGCATTTCCGCCCATCCATAGCTAACAAATACAATAATGTTTATCGATATTTTATATTGGGGTAAAATTTAAAAACACACTGCGAGGCCCTCCCCCTGATGAAATTTCTAGCCACGCCCTTGTATACCTGTACATTGTATACTGTGTAGTCTTTTATTTAATAGATATTTCTATTATATTATTATAAAATATGGTGTATTACAATAATATTGTATGCGTATTACCGCACGTAAGTATATTATATAATATAATAATACATTTATGAAAACGAAATAGCGTTATATCATGTTCGTTGTTTACGAGTATAACCGGATAAAAAACGGTCGGGGATATATTATGCCGATGACGGTGGATTTATTGAAAAGAAAAAACGGCGCGTCATTGATACTCGTATATACCTGCAGCAGAAGTACCGAGTGCACTCGCCCGCCCGCATATTATAATACGTAATAAATGTGCTTTGTCGCGGTGGCGACAACGATATTATTATTATTATTATGGTACAATCCGTCCGATTGAGATAAACAACACAAAAAAGAAAAAGAAAAGCTAAACAAAACACCGTTTGCCCGGCATCAGATATTATTATTAATTCTCATTGCGGCGGTTTCGTTTCATTTTTTGTCCGCCCGTATCCAATCGCCTTGGCGACGAAACGATATTAATTACGGAAAACAACGGATAGCGGGCGTGCCGTTATTATAATATTATACGATCGCATAAAAATTATAAAAAATTATAAAATATTAAAAATATATATTATGATATATTATACATAATAAATGTATTACATGTATAAAATGCTATTTTATGTAAACAAAAAAAAAAAAACAGTAATAATTGAAAAAAAAATCGTTTATTGATATATTATTATAATATAGATGCGTCGCATACAGACATTATCTCAATGGCGATCGACATTGGCGCGGGGATAGGTTCTTCAACTCTCGTATAATATAATATATAATATAATAATTAATAATAATATACGATCTACGCTTATTATATATAATATTTTGTATTAATACCTATATTATGTAAATTCGAATGGCGATATCGGATTACCTTATACGAACTCGCGAAACAGCATTGATTATTATATTATATAATGATAATTATTATTTTAGTGTCGTGAACGAGCTACGTGTTGGAACGATTGCAAATATAGTGTGACACAATAATAAAATATTAATCGTACTACCGAGGTGGGTATTGTACAGACAGATCCGGCAAGAGATCTTCTACGATCAGGCGTGACCATTTCGACAAAACAACTCGTGTGAGGGATGATGACGTTCTCGTCGAAAATTTCTGCAAATGATTCGAATAAATAGCTTCAAAGCATATAATATTATATGATATAGGTGTGTTGTTATAATATTATAATCTGTGCTCAATTTCCAATCCACGCGTCGTGTGCGCAAACCCGAAACGTATATACTTCCTAAGACTTTCAAATTCTTACCAGTTTGACTGCCATAGGCGTAACTGTATAGGCCTTTCAATCAGAAGATGCTTAAGTCTCGCCTAAAATTATTTTCACTTAATGACCTTATTTTTGTTTATTCAATTTTTTTACGCGAAATTTTTACGATATTGATAAAACGAGTTTAAATGAAAAACGATTAAATTGAAACAAATCGTCGATATATTTATATTTTACGATAATTAACGCGTATAACGTAAGTAATATAATTTAGTACCTATATAGTATATTGTAATATAATATAATATATACTCAATGGCAATATATGTACACAATATTCTATGCTTGATTCGTCAAAGCCCACAACTATAGTAGTTACTCGAATGTTTTCTCGAAAAAAGGTGTTGACGCTCAATCAACGGAAAGTGCGTAAATAAAAGGTCCAAAAGCGTCCACCGACTAGTCGTCATATTATATTACAGTCCCTTTAATAATAATAAACAAACGACAACTTTACCCTTTGGAGAAATAATTAGGTGATAGCGTTTCACACCAGTGTCGGTGTCGGAACTTTGAGGTTTAAACACAGCTGTCGGCCATCCCGTGGTCTATATGTAGTAGGTATTACTGTATATATAGACCATATATCATTTCACTAACCCGTGGGAAGTTTGTATATTATGAACCATGTCGGTTAGGACTGTTTGGAGGGTCGGGCCCCCCTGCCAACATCATAATAATAATAATAATAATAATATAATATATAACACCATATGTACGGTATTTAATTTATAAAATAATCAAACATAAAATGAAAATAACTTCTAAATAATAATTATACATACAATATTATTATTGGGTAGGTGTACCACAATCTGATGTGGAGAAAAAAAGTATTATTTACAAAAAATAACGGTGAAATTAGGGAAATGTTAAGGTGGACTACACACACAAACACGTACGCCCACCCCTGGCGCCACCTGTAGCACTATTTCACGCTTGCAGGACAATATCATCGCACCTGATTCGGTCATATATAATAATATGTAAAAGCACCGACGTTTAGGTCGTATCAACATAATCTGGCCAGATGGTCATGTACACCTATACAATATGGCGCCTATATAGGCCGTAAATGCTTATTATTATGCTATTTTAGATAAGTGAAAAACCTATTCACCCCGTCTGCAACAGTCTCGAGAGAATAACAAGCCGCTCGCCACCACCGCTACCCTGTGCGTGTACGTGCAAGAACAATACGTCCGTTTTAATTTTTAATTCAAATCGGACGGAATCAACCACTGTTGTACACCACCACCAACCATCTTAATATATATAGGTAGAGACAGGACGATGTATTATTATGTGGTGTAGTCCGAAATACAACAATAGTATGTATAGTCTTTGTATAATAATATAGATCTATATCGAGTCGATATAATATATTATTATACCAGTCTGCGGACCCGCCGTTATTATAGTATGAATGTATAAGCACCTTATTTTATCGGAATTTCACATCACAAATAATTCAGAAACGCATCGTAACAAATTTCATTTTAAACCGTAAATAGGTATACTACTAACTACTTATAATATTATTAATGAGACGTTCGAACGTTAATAATATACATATAATATAATATATTATATTATATTATATTATATATAAGGGGGAAATGAGCAGTTGACTTTCCGTGGTTATATATATATTATATAATTTTATATTTGTATAATAATTCTTGATGAATTTACTTTATTAATTAATGTCAACGACCAATATTTTAACGGTTATACGTCATATTTCATGACTGAAAATATATAGCTTGTATTCTACACGGTGAGATCGTCACACTGTCTTCCACAAGACCTCCAAAGGTTATCTCTAAAAATCTAAATGTTATAAAAAACGACACAATAGAGTTTAAAATTTAAGTAGGTAGGTACCAACGTCATTTTTCACATTTTTTTTTTATTTACCTACTAATTAATAATTATTATTATGCGAATAGAATTGATAGCCTGAATGATTGATGATATTTTTAACTAGGTAACTAACAAAACGCCCAAGTACACTTTGGACTCAGCTTACACTTAAGACTTAAACATATTATATATGCTTAGAATAACAGACTGACATACAGAAGGTAATCTACTGTATTTTACTTTAAGTAGATGTACTATTTTTTTTTAAATACAGTAACTCCGACAAAATTATAATATACATTGTATATAATAGATATATATTTATATATATATATATAAGTTTACCGAGATATTAAATGCATGGGAAAACATCAAATTATCATAGAATTGTAATAAAATCAATTAGAATAATAAACTACCAATAGATATACTAATAGTTACCAATGACATCAACATAATATTCCTTGAGTGTTATATTGATGGCTATAGCTATTAGACTTCAGCTGAGTTCACAGCTACATCACATGTCGTGTCATGTCCAAAAGTTGAGTTGAGTGACTATTTCAATAGTAAACACTCATCAACTCAAAAAACTATTAACAACATCAATTTTCAACTTCAGTATCTTGTTCGATGGGAAAGTGGATATTTAATAAATATGTTATATATAAATTACTTTATTCACAATAATATCATCAAAATAATATACTTAGTAATATCATAGGCTGACCGACCGTTTTTGCTCAGAATCGTTTTTCTTGTACAATGATACTATATCATTGAATTCAAATTTAACACCATCCATTACAGTGGTTAGTGATCCACTTGTAACCTATAGTACAGCAGAGCGACAACCACTACCCACTTTTTTTTATTATGTTCTTATTAAAATTACAATTTTTTTCAAAATTTTTTTCGAACATCAATCTATTAGTTTACCTCCAAGATGTACCTATTTCATGAAAAGAGTTGTTTTCTAAAACACATAAACTCATAACTCATAAGTCATAACGAAAAAGTTATCCAAAATCTTGAGGATTGAAATTTAATTTTAAATGTATTGAAAAAAGACTTTTAATCAACTAAAATAAAAAAATTATATTTTTCAATTATATTGTGTATAGGTTCAGATTAGTTAAACCACAAGCACTAAACATTGCACTAATAGTTATTATATGCATTAAAGTAAGGTACATTTTAATCATTATGCGATGTAACCAGCAATATGTTTTAACTTTACTCCAAACTTTTGGGAATAAGTAAGTCACTAGTACGACATTTGGATATTTTTGAATTGTTCTTACCTCTCAACATCTATACATATAAAACAACGCGAACAGGAAATTTTTTATCTTTGTTATTGAAGCTATAGTTTAAGTTTAAATTAAAAAAAATATATATTTGGAGCAAAGTATACCGCTTTTACGGTATACTTAATGTAAACCAACATTTTACGGACACCTCCACTCTATCTCCTGTTCATAGCTAAATTTTAAATAGGTACTTAATACAATATAACTAATAAAATAATGTGTCGACATTTTTAGAAAAACACTCTGGTTCGAAAAATCAAATGAAAAGTGTATAATATTAATATCATTTAAAAAAGTAAAATTAAAAATCAACTACAATAAAAAATTTTTTTTAGATTCTGAGCGGAGCGAGGAAGCTAGTGATTTTACAATGGTGTTTATTTTTTTTTATTTTTTTTATCCTGTATACAAAATTTCTACCAGAATGCTTTGATTTCAACATAT
>NC_042493.1:72291937-72309955 GCF_005508785.2 Acyrthosiphon pisum | reverse complement strand
TTAGTTTCTAAAAAATCAGATGGCTATAATTCAAAATTTTTAATAGAATTTTTTTTTTTTTCATTAACTAATAAAAATAATTAGCAAAAACAGAAGTAAGTACTGAAAGTGTTTTCATTATTTAAATATACACAGTATAAATGTAAAATGTATACATTATATAAATAACAAGTAAAAAAATATGGCTATTTCTCATGCTTAACAGATTCCAAGTAATAAGGCCAATATATAAAATATTACGCTTCAATATGACCATTATCATTTAGATGAAAATTATGAACATTTGTTGCATATAATTATTAATTAAAATCATATTTTGTTTTAAACTGAGCAATTTATAACATTGAACAATGAATATGTATTATTAAAATAAGAAAACAGATCATAATTATATATGTGTGCAGTAACTAATAAGAACTGAACCCAATTAAGATACAAATTCTTAATTGTTAAATTCTTAAAGTGAAGGTCAAATGTTGGTGTAAGATTGCCGGTGAGCGCGACTATAATCTGCAAATCGCCGTGTAAATGATGAATGATAATAATATGATTAACATCATAAGCGGGCGTGTGTTTGTGGCTTATACGCATCAATTATATTTACAGGTATACTAAATATAATAAGCTATTTATTTGGATAGTAAGTACGTTTTATACGTTTTAAACAGGGCCGTTGCGAATTTGGGGAGTTCGGCGGAAAAAACAACGGCGGGACGCGAAAAAGACGCAAACCCATGATATATCCATCTATAGCTAGTATGATAATATTGAAAAATTGTTATGGCTTAGGAGTCTATAACTATATTTATTATTTTATTATGTTATAATAATATTATATTCAGCACATTAGATTGTTAGAACTTTTCGACTCACTGATGTAGGGATCTAGAATTTTTTTTTGTCCCCAAGGGCGTCATTCTATATTTATTTTTTTTTTCAGAAGAAGGCCGGTAACGTTTTTTTTTTAATTGCCAGCGAAAATTGGATTAATTCTGTTTCGGATCAGTGTTTACTGCAGGCATACAGCCATTGCATATACTGGGGATTTTTATGGTCGTTACGTGTACATACTTTCGTATATTATACGGCGTATAGTGTATACCTATACTACGTACAACTGAACGTGCCGGTGGACAATTCTTTCAATTCTCGTGATTCCACATGACGGATGTACAACAAGTATATACATTAATATATATATATATATTATATAGTATAATATTATGCTATTTTATACTAGAACATGGATGTATAGGCATACATAGACGTGTTATTATATACCAGGTACATAATATGTATATAATATATTATTTATATAGTATATATATGGGGGGAGAGAGAGAGAGAGTGAGAGAGAGAGAGAGAGAGAGAGAGAGAGAGAGAAAAGAGAGAGACATTCCTATGCAGTAAACCACTTAATTATTATTCAGCCGTCATTGCGTTCGCATCCGAAGGCTATACGAATACTAAAAAAAAAATAACTAAAAAAAACTTCGATAATTCGACACTCGAGAGCACGTTCAATTGAAACGATTTCCTCGGTTACTGTTGATGTACTGAAAAAAGTAAGCTGTAATTACACAAGTGTAGCAATCAAAAATTCAAAACTATATCGTATTGGCTATATTATGCACCTATATATATATATATATATGTACCTATATACGTACTCTTCATATTATATTATTTTATATAGACACGATATTATTACTATACAAGGTGATTCTAGCGTCTACGTTCATTATTTCGAAAAGTTTTTATTATTTTGAAAATATTATATATTTTCGTTGTAATTTTTTTTAGGTGTTTTCTTTTTTAAATGATAAAATACATACAATATTTTATATTTCGAAGCAGAATAATTTTCGGAGGACATTGACGTATAAATTTGAATTTCAAACGACTTCTGCGGGGCAACCCTCCTATGCCACTCTAATCTGCTCTGCTAAACTTTAAATACTTATATGCTATACGTTATAAGTAATCGTTAAAAATTCAATTTTTATGTATAGAATCTATACTATATAATATAATATAGATAATACTCTACTTAAGAGGTGCCATTTCAGTTTTAAAATAGGGTTGCCAAATTGTTACCAGGCCACAGTCATAACAATAAAAATTGAAATGTAGCCATGTTGGAGTTATTTCTAACCTTACTATTAGGATTGAAAAATATTTAATATTTTAAGTGATAACACCGATAAAAGTAATTATATCATTATTCATTAATATACATTTTCTTTCTATATCTTTAATATCCAAGTATATCTATGTACATCCCTTTATTTATAAAATATTTTTATCTTATATTAATTATTTCAATTAATTCGATTTAACTGATATTATATCGGGCATCGGCGCCAGCATGAAATTAAGTCAGGCCAATATGATTCGTCAAAAAATAGGGCCGCCAATGTATACTCTATGATACCCCAAATGGCGCCCCTGCTCTACTTAGGAAACGAATACCTATGATATTAAATAATATGTATTTTTCCATTCAAGCAGTAAAACTTAAAAAATTACAATAATAAAAATATTGTAATAGGTACCTCGTTACCTATGTTTTCTAAATAATTCTAACAATTTTTAAAATGTTGTTCCAAGACCGATAACATTTAAATAATCTAAAAAATATTTTTTAAATAATGATTGCATGGACACTAAATGGATCACCTGGATCATGTTGTTTATATAAAATGTAACGGTGTTCATTCGTCCACGTCCGACGTATAACAATATGTGGACGACCGTAATCGGATAAATTCGTTTTACACGTACCGTTGAAATGAAACATTCACATGCGTTTGTAGATGTCATATATTAGAAATCGTTGGAACACTTAGAGCATACCTATTTGTGACTATTAGAACCATATGTTTCTTATTTTCTATATTTGTATGTTTTCAAGAAGAAATATCAGTAGATAGACATAAAAACCAAATGTTCATGTTTTAAATTGGAACTTAAACAAAAGTTATTTCAATAATTCGCTTTTTTATCATATCACCAAATAATCAGACATTTACCATTAAAAATCATTTAGTAGAGTATTATTATCTCTTAGTGTATTTTAAAAGACAATTAGATAAAATCCTACATGTGCAGTTATTAGTAGTGGATTAAAAATCATTAATTAGTAGAGTATTATTATCTTTTAGGGTATTTTAAAAGGCACTTAGATATAATGCTACCTGTGCAGTTATTGGGAGTGGATTAAGCGATACGAACATTGATAACTACATTCATTGAATTCCCTAAAACTGAACATATGACGGTCCGAATTCTACGCATTTTTTATAAGTTTATAACTCTTGATAACTGCAATAAAATGTAAGTAGTTTGAATTCAAAAACCGAACTATAAACAATGAAATAACTATAACAATTCGACTATGTATGGTCTAGGGAGGTGTAACTGAAAGATATAATTTATAATAATTATATAGGTAACTATTTAGGAACAAAATATGAAAATGAATAAACTGGAAAGCATTTGAAACCCGGGTATTATGAACACATCTTTGTTAGGTTTTGCTTTTATATGCACACAAAATTATACTATAATATACAGGTTTTATATTTACCTAATATTTATACATTTTAACATATTATTATTATAATGTACCGAAACAAAATCCGAAGAACGTTTATAGTAGGCACTAGGCACTAAAGAGGATATAATATTTACAACAATAATTAGTTATAATAATATTTATAACCCTTTTTAAAATATTATAAACAAGCGCGGTGTTTGTTTATTGTTGAAAAAACGCCGCGCCGTACGTTTTAACAACTCAGCAACCCATTATAAGTCCATCGGTATATAGTGTCTGGTTGGTGGTATTTACCATTTTAATATTTTTGCGTGAGCTGTTCTATGCTGTACAGAATACTATACGATTGTTGTTATTTTAAATTAGCGCTGTTAACATAATAATATTATGTAGCTTCATATTTAATAATCATGTCGAGTATGGACACCCATGCCATACGTAATAATATATAATATTTTATACGTCGAAAATGATTTATTATTTTTATTGGGAAACGTGGTCCCCGTGCACTAAACTATTCATTCACGTCGATTTCACTTGTTGAAAAAAAAATAGAACAAGACATGTCTTGCGTTTTTATATACGCGTGTCTGCAGTCTTTCTTTTAAGAGAAAATAATTTAGAATTTGGAAACGACAGAAAACCTAAACACAAAAAAAAATAAATACCACAAGTGATTGTAAATTTGCTATACAAATTAACCATTATATTAATATACCGATAATATTCTATCTACTACGCTATATACATTATACAGAGTTTAGCCGTGAACCAGAAAGGACCGAAGTAACTCTGAAACTCAATGATCATTTTTTTGTGATTCCTTTTGAAAACATCTGCAAGAGCATCATAATAATGTGTAAACCCAAACCAGATATTCCCATATATGCATGTAGGTACTTGTTAGTAGTTATTAGCCGAAATTAAATAATATATTAGGTATTATATTATGTGGCGTTCGTACGACGATTATATTATACCAATTGAATTTAATATGTTCAAAACATAGTTTCACTGTTTTATGTATATGAAAAAAAAATACACTTTTGAAGAAACAAAATGTTTATTGTTATTTCGTTTTGAAATTTCAACAATAATCAACATAGTTGGAATTGACATCGGTGTAATAGAATGTGGCAATAAAAGGTTAAAAAATATAAACCTTATTATTAACCATTACAAATTAGGGGAATTGACTTTACTTTGGATCAGGAAAGAAGTCTTTGTCGACGGCGTCATCATATTCATCTGTTCCTGTAACGTACAAATATTTATCAATAATATTATAATATGATATTGGTAGGTAGTGTTCATAATTTTCATACAGTTGTTGTTAGACCAAACTTGGCACAACAGCGACGAGGCGAATATGCAAAACCGTGGTTCTCCGTAATTTATGTAACTTACAATTATTAATATTTACTACACAATTTTTATTTATTTACAATTATTATTGTCACTTAAAAGTGTAAAACCTATACAATCGCTGAATAATGCCAACCCAGTTGTACCAAGTAATCTGACAACTTATAACTATAATACATAAGTTATATATACTATACATAAAGTAAGGCTATATAAAGTAAACATAAGACATATTATACAATAAAAACTGTATTTGTACTATACCAGTATTAATATTTAGGTATTTAAATTTTAAACAATCATACAAAAGTGAACTTTTGTTGACTAAAATATCCGTTAGTTTTAATTTTTTCAAACGTTTAATTTGTAGATATATTTACTATTCGGTCAGTAATATCACATCTTAAATTTGATACTAATTATACACGTTTATTATTATTATTATGATATTATAATAATATTATAATATTATTATATTATAAATTATAATTAAGTATTATAAGATATTATTATAATTGCTACATCATAGATTTTCATATTATTTGCCATACATTATACATCATACCTAATCAATTTAATTTATGTGATTTTAATATTAAGGCTTTTGTATTTTTAGTTGTTACATAAAATATACTAATAAATATGAATTATATAATAATGAAAATCAATGTAACAAATGACCAAACCGTTGAAGCGTATAAGACCAATTTAAGAAAAAATTGTTCCTAAAAGTAAACATTTGAAATGGCGGTCTCATTAGCCAAAGAATTCACTAGGTAAATTATCTCACTTTGAGTTGTTTGGTTGATCTTTTTATGTAGTTATTCAGCATTTCATATTTCATTTTCAATGAAACTAGGAATTTATAATCCTCACCGGACTCTTTTTTCTTCAACCTCTCTTTATGTCTCTGTTTTGAATGTCTACATTTTATTTTTAATTCATTATTGATTCTCGTCAATTCTTCAACTTCCGTGAACAATTCAGGGTCGATGTTCTACAATTTAATGATATTGAGTTAAATTATTTTATTTTATTTTAATATCTATACAAGCAAGCCCGGATTAAGACATTTTGAGGCCCAGGGGCCAACGTTTTAAAAGAGGCCCCTGTATGAAAAAAAAAAAAATAATAGTTTATTATGTGCATTATGTTTATAATGTAATATTGTTTAGTATTAGGTATCTGTTATAATACATATTAGGTACTTTGCAATAAATAATGTATCATTTTATTTATAAATTATAATGTATGAGTTTTTTTCTTCGCTAAATAATCATCAGTTTTTTTAAGGTGATTATGCAGTGTTATAGCCTATAACGAAAAAAGTAATAGACAAATCTGAGGCCCCTAAATAAATTCAAACTATTGAGGCCCGGGTGCTATGGCCCCCTCTGGACCCCCCCCCCTTAATCCGAGCTTGTATGCAAGCCTAGAAGTATAATGCTAACACAGTGTCCCTCCATAGGTATTAGCAATTTCGTAACGAAAAAAGGCTGAAGCCCAAAAATACAAAAATATAGTAGGAATATAGACAAAACCAACATTTAACTAAAAATTAACAATTTAATAAATATCGTAAATTCTAAGAATGAAATAAAATATATTATTTAAAATATTCTTATATATTATAATATTATAATCAACATAATATTAAAAACTAAATGTTTCAATAAATATACATATTAAACATAATAAAATTATAGTTTTTATTCTTTTACTGTAATCGGGTTGAAAATACAGAGGTTTAATATATACCATATAACATGTATAGTATTGTAAGTATTATTGAAGGGAGGACATATTTCTTAGTTGAATTGCAATTATTTTAATAATATCATATACTGAATCTAATATATAGAAAGGAATAATTCGAACACAGATCATACTATACTTAATAAAGATATTTATATTCATAATGAGAAAATTGATAAAACGAGCAGTACCATGAGAACAACGCCTATAAAAAAATGTTTTGTAATGTTGTTAGCTACCTACTTGAAATTGTTATCAACTATTTCATTAGTATTTAAAAAATATATTTTCTGAACGTTATCATCAGTTTAGGACTAATTATAATTATTATAGTTTAAATTAAAAAAAAATATTTAAAAAAGTAAGTACCTATTTTGTTTTTATTTAAATTTATAACTGTAACAATAAGAACCTATGATAGGCCTAATTATAGTCACAAAGAACCTATGTATATGTATATTATTTAATTATTATTGATTTCTTATGTCGTATACACTATACATGTTTTATTTTAACCCGTGGTAACTAAGAGTAGACTTTCTCAATGTTTTTCAGAAATAAGTTCGTTGTTAATTTGGTTTAAAAAGAAATAATCGCTACCTGCAGGTGGCCGAAACTATCGATTACACTACCTATATTATCGTTCAACATAATAATATGAAGTATAATATTTCGTTTGGGGCCTATAATGAATTCACTCATTCACCCCATATTATGATAATATAATTTTGGAGACATGTTTCCAAACCGACTATTTTATAATACATAATTTAAACGTGATTGGTGCTTATATATATGGCCATTTGGAATATGATTTATACTTATTGGCTATTATAATTTTGCAGTTGTGCAGTGCCTACTTATACACTTCAGAATATAGTGTACCTACTGCCTGTTCAACTAATTATAATACCTGCTCTATATATCTCATTGTAACTAAATAAATATTTTGGAATTTCCAGTTAATAGGGCTATTGACAGTTATTGGTACCTACTACCTATTGTATTTTTAAATGTTTATTCATGAATAAAAATTAAAAACTCAATAACGAGTGTAAATGGTACTATTAATACACAAAGATTAAGGGTCATTATGATTACAATCGTTGAATTTTTATTCATAGTCCACTACCTTTATACCATAGACTCGATAAATGAAAATTAATTTCAGTATCACGATGTCCCAGTTAACATTAACTATTGTTGTAGTTAATTATTGCGGGGCCGTATTGCTGGGTGTACATTTTTTAACATATAATTCTCATGAATCGATTTAGCACGCATATTCATATTGTTTAGTACAAATTATTATGTTTGTAAATAAATTATTTACAGTTTATTAATTTTTTTTTATCTAAAAACATTTTGCATTTTGCAAATTGGAAAAAGCCCGATTTTCAAAATTATAATTATAGAAGCAAAAATATGCATTTGAATAATACACAATATTTGTTATTTTTCAAACGTATTTTTCAAGCATCATTTAAAGTGAAATGAAAATTTAGGCTTTGATCAGACCTGTAAAAAGTTCTCATCTTTCAGATAAAAGAAAAATTATCAAAATTTGACAAATCACAAGGCGTGATAATTTTTCCTGAAATGTCATTTTTAATGATATAATACACCGTATCAACCCTTCTCCCTCCAAATAGGTATCAGGCAGTAGATTAGTGGAGAAGTATTATTTTTAAGGAAGCAACTAAAATATAAAATTTAATTTTCAAATTTTACAGAATTGCGGAAAATTTAAAAAAACCTTCTCTTTAAAGAGTCAAAATTACTGCCGGTCGACAGATGGTTAGGCCGATTGGGGCAATAACATAGATAAGTATATTATAAGTAATAACTATACCGTCTCTAGTTCATATATATTTTAATCACGGTACAGTATTAAGTAATTAAATTAATATATAGATAAAATCTGATAACTAGATATCATATGTTATTATAAACCGATTACCGATGAATCCCGGTTCGAATTATTAGTCAACACCGCCTTATCGTACATACATTTTAAGATAAAAATCATATTCTTAAACTCGTTGTGAATTCTGAATAAAATTGCTCCAAGATCTTCATCCATAATTATGACTTGTCTCAAAACTTCATCTTTTTCGTAATATATATAATAACGTTATGGAGTTTGTAAAACCACAAAATATACATAATATTGGTATAATATATAGGTATATGCTTTAAATTACCGAAAAATAAGTTGTGAACAGAGTTTCTTATCTCGCATATCCCTTTTTTCTTGAATCTAAAAAATTGTTCTAAATGGTTCAACATGACAATCATTTTCTGTACACCGTCTCTATTTGACGGTTCTCTGGAAATTGTTTGTCTCAAAGTTATCACCTTGTTATTATTGTTAACAATGCGAGTCCATACTCTAGGAGGAAATATTTCTTCTAGTATAGATTTTTGCCCGTCATATTTTTCCGTGTCATTATTCTATAAATATTTTGAATCGTTAAAAATGTATTAAACCACAAATTGTAACTTTAGGTTTGTATATTGTAATAGATATGTTTAGTTTCATGGTGCCGTAAATTAATTAATAATACATGAAGTAAAAAAAAAATTTGGAAAAATGCGTGATTTGTTTAATTTTCCATAAGTAAAGCAGAGTTCACTGATTAACAATATTTTGTTTGCAATTTCTCACATGTGATATTTTATGTATTCGAGAAAAAAATTGTACGAATCTCAACCATCACAATTATACGTAGGTATGCAAATTATGGTGAATGTATTTTAATAATTGTAAAATGTACGACACAAATTGTTGGACACACATTTTCTAATAGTTCATGAAACCAAAAAATTGCTTTTAAAAATTGCAAATGCGTGAACCCGACTTTAAGAATTATATACATATATTACTTGTTCTTCTTCAATATCAGAGATATCCTCGACAAAGTTCCATTTCAAGACTCCTTTGCGTATAAACGCTATCAATTCGTTATTATTCATTTTAATAAGCAGCGTTAATATATATATAGCAGCGTTTCATTTTAGCAGTGGTAATACGTAAATGTAATTGCTCATCTACAAATGTAATCTACATATATTTATTTTGAACCTATTTAGTTTTGTTATTGATTAGTAACGATGACCATGTTTAATATTTATACTTATTTGTTTTTTTTTAAATCTTATTTATATAGATAGCCTGACAATCAGAAAACAAAATTTTATTTGTAAAATATTTAATAAGACAATTTACTAAAAAATGAATTAATTTTAATTTTATTATAACATTATTGCTAAATTATAATAGAAGTAGGTACACATTTACCTATCATGCAATTTGAGTTGGACGAAAATTGGTTCTGCTTACCTTATTAATAATGGAAAAAAAAAATTACTTATAGTCATAATACTTATTATATAGATAATAAAAAATATCCTAGAAATAAAGGCTAACAGTTAATTCAAATTTAATACTTCTATTATAGTGTCCTACTCAATGACGACGTACAATTAACAATTACAACAGAAGAAGTTCCACTGTTTTTTTTTTTTAAATATGAAATATAATGCATAAGAATTGTGATATACCTTCAAATTAAATAATTAAGATAAACCATTACACCAACTTTTTTCAGTTTTTTTTCAGTTTAAATCAATACATATTATTATATTACTATATACATATTTGTATTTAATATCTGTTTGATGGAGTATCGATTCAGGCAATATCGAAATACAATGAGTATTTTAAAAATCAAAATGTTGGTATCGAACATCTCTAGGAGTTTTATATCTGCTTTCAAACTTCGAAATAAATACAGATATAGTGAAACTATATAGTGTTCCGCAGAACAAGTATGCTGTAGTAATTCATTCAATAATTCGTATGCACATTTCAGCTTGAATAAAACAATATTGTATATTATACCAAATTCACATTAATTCATTTAAATAATCATAATATACCTACATCATTAGGAATAATCTTTTGATAGGATAAAATTTTAAAAATGTTGTTTATTTATTTATTTAGAACAATCTTGTCAATATTATTCTGTATCATAGACACTGAAAAATTATAACTACTACAAAAAAGTATACACGTTTGAATAATTTCCAACACATTATATTTGCATGTTTTATGTTGTATGTGTTGAATAATTAAGATATTTCTCTAGGAAATCTAAAAATAATTGTTTATAATATATACTTTCATACATTACTTTAATATGAAATTAATCTGCTTGTGACATTCTTCTAAACAATAGCTTGTTCATAAAACCGGTTTTCGAGAATACAATACAAAAAAAAACGAAGTCCCAATCTCGTCGGAAAATAATGCCTGTGTATTAGGTATTTGAGTATTTCATGCAGCAATATTATGTTTTTCGAATATTTGTTTGGATTTTAAATACATAATAATATAAAATATATATCATTTTAAAGTAGATTCAATAATGTTATCACGAGTAAAAAATAACTTGATATTTTGTATTCAATACTATAATACGATAGGTATCTAAAATACTTATTAAACAACGATTTATCTTTTGATATTAATTATATTTGAATAATGCATTTGCTATAAAAAAAAAAAACCAAAATGTAATCTAAATTGTTCTTTATAGTATGTAAACATTTATCAAAGTTTTCTTTAGACAGATCCGTTTGAAATGCACATATTATTTGACTTTTGTATGTATAATATTATACATTATGTATAATATTGCACATTATTATTACGGTACGTTGAACGTATCTATAATAGGTAGACAATATTTAATTAAATTTAAATTTAAAATGTATGTAAATTTAGCTGCTTTATTAATACAATTTATATTTGTATAACAATTATTTATGAAGTGAGGTTACGTTTTATACGAAAGTACATCCAACTTAAAATAATTCGTACATAATTTAATATAATATTAGTCATTAGTTGGTACTTATAGGTATAATACCTATATGTTAGGTTTAGTTTTTGTTTAATGTACATTTATGTAGATATATTATAATTAAATAGTTTTTAATATTGTAATATACTAGTAATATAAATTTTACATATTTACAAGTTGTTTGTAAGTATTATAATATTATATTCTATATCAAATGGGTGTTTACTTTTAATATTTAAATTATCTAATTAGTATCAAAATATATAAAATACATAAAAATTACAAATTACAAATTTAAAAGTCAAATAACATTTTAACACGTTGATGGACACAACTGCTATAGCATGGCACCACACTTCTGACCTTTTAGCATCACTAAATTTTTAACCCTAATTCAACATTTACAAAAACAAATGCTATAGCAGTCATGCACCGGCAAGACCAATACACATAGAATGTTATGGTACATAACTAATACAAATCATATTTCATTGTATTCACACAAATTATAACAGAACTAACGAGTAAGTGTAATAATACTATAATACTAGATAGATAATTGTATATTTAGGTACCTTATACTTTTAAGGCGATAGAGAGGGCTTTGGAACATCAAGGAATCTTTGAAACACCCCCTCCCACCAAGTGTTTTCTTAAATATAACAAAAAAATTATTTTAAAGAAATTAAATTTCTTCATTGTCTCGATCCGAATAAAAAAATCTATTATTTAGTTTAAGATAAGTCATAATATTGTATTATTGTGAAGTCACATCTTGGCAGGTACATACAATATTAAAACATAAAATTAATTAAAAATAAACAAGAGATTTTGTATTTATAACTATAATAATTGTAGCTCTCTTGCAGAAGTAGAGTAATACCTACCTAACTTTAAATCGTATTTAAAAATTATTAATTAAAAAAAATATTGATGTGATCAAATACGGCGCAGGAAACTGTGTACAGCTAGAAATAAAGAACACATAACCTACATATCGGATATTATTGAAACTAATAACTAGTAAAAGACAATTCATTATAATTATAATTATAATTCATATTATAAGCTGATCTAAAACAATGCATGCTTGCATGTACTTGGGAGGTCAGCTGACCCAAAGTTTTTTATTCCCAATTATATGGCTAAGGCAAATTTTTTTATAAATCATTTAATAGAAATAATTATTGTTTTTATATTTTATTATGGAGTAATAGAATATTCATAAAAACGTTATTTTATCATTATTATAGCTATAATATATTGAAACAAAACCAATTGAACACAATCTATTTATGCATAAGCCAGTCTATATACGTATAGATACAGATACATATTATACATATTATGGATTTAGGTATGTAGGCGCTTTATATTTTTATTATCAGATTTTAATATTTTATTTAACCTGTACCTATTCATTCTTCTGTCACAAATCCATAGCATTACTTATGGGATTAGAGCTAAATATAGTAAAAATATTTATGGATTACCTAGTAGTTGTCAATCTAACAACATAGTATTAAGATGATGTCGGCGCACTATTTGTTTTCTCTCTCTGGTCTACGCATAACATAGACAAAATGCATTTATGCAGAATCATTTTTTCTATGTTTTTAAGTAATCTTAGAGTAAAATCACCCTTTACAAAAAGATGGAGAATAATATTTTTTGAGGGAATGACATATCGATTCGTCTACATATTGTCTCAGAACAACATACTTTAAACTTACAAAATATTTTTGTTTATTTTTAAAGTCAAATAACAATAAAATATAAAATCGATATGTTATACCCTCAAAAATATTATTCTCTTTTTTTTGTAATGGGTGATTTTACTGTAAGATTACATAAAAACATAGAAAAAATGATTCTTCGTTAATGCGTTTTTTCTATTTTGTACGTGGGCCGAAGAGAGAAAACAAATAGTGTGCTGACATCCTCTTAAGACAATTAATAATTATATTGACATTTTTTGATGATATATTGGCAGAAAATTAATAATTATAGAATTAATCTAATATTTTAGTATGAAAGTTTTATGTTCAGACGTGCAGGGTATAAAAATAAAAATAATTTCTTAACATTTCATTACATATAAGTGTAACATTATAACATACAATGCTACATATTTAAGTTCTAAACGGACCAGGGGGGCGATTCATGAAAATGTGACTAATTTATCGAAGGTGAGTAACGCACTTATCGCAGGAAATATAGTTTTTGAAAAGTGATAGGATTGTATCCATTATTTGTCTAGTGCGATGAAAGCAGTGACTAGATTTAGTTAAAAGTTAATATTTAATTTGATAATTTATTTTATAATGTTATCAATTAATTATAATAACTAAAAAGGCTCAATTACATCAGTTAGATAGTAATAACAAATAACAAACGTTCGTAAATAATAAAATGAAAAATAATGAAACCCGATACACAAATAATATAAAATACATACAGCTATGAATGAACGAGTATCGAATTCCAATATTTTAAATGAGTCAAAGTTTGGTGATATGAACAAATTGATTTTTAATTCGTTTATTGTTTTCATAAATTATTCTATTGTGGGAAGTATTGCTTGCACAATTAATCACTTCTCTGTTAAGATAAAGTTTAGTTTTAGGCAGTTTTATATCTAATATTACGAGTGGAGTATGAAAGCAAAAATTACTTAAGAAAAATAAAAAACTCGGTACAGTCAATATTTCAAGTGAATAATAATATTAATAAGTAATAAGAGTATATTATTCAGTACTACTTAGTAGGTACCTATGGACTTTATTTCGTACAATTTTGTACGGCCTCTCAAACACGTGGAAAATGATTTTCTAAAGCACATTTTAAGTAAGGGGCCGTCCCGGGTTGATAAACCTCGATCGCAACTAGGGAAAACGTGTGAAGTTGCCTCTCCTTTCCAACTGTGGTACACAATTACATCTGACAGATTGTGGTTGGATAACTCAGTGATACATTTGTAATTAAACAATTAAAATCACAATACCTAAATTTTATTGATACAGTAAAACCAAGCCGATGCAGAACCTCCGTAGGACGGAAACCCCGGTTACATGGACAATTTCTTTGGTTCCGTTTCATATACACAGTAAATTCATCTCGCCAAGACGGAAACGTCACTAAGCCGGAAACGTTTCCACATAAAAATTGGCTATAAACTCCCGATAAAAGACGGATAATTATTTTAAGTAGTTTGTTGGCAGATGGTCGACTAATGACCGTCGATTATATTTTAACCGTCGTATCGTCGATAACTATATAGATAAACAATGATCGATAGTAAGTGTGAGATGTGATCACATTATAAGATAATATGATGATAAAAACTAATAAGTTATAACATTTAATTGGACATAACATTATGTACATATATGAGCAATGCTCAATTATATTATCAAATCGTACTTTATCGTTACACTTTAACATAAGCGGGCGAGAGGAAGTAGCTCTGCTGTACAGTAGGTTACAAGTGGGTGACTCATGAGTTAATGACTGTAATGCATTGTATTGAATTAGAATGAAATGGTATTGTTAACGAAAAACGATTCTGTGCGGAGATGGTTTGTCAGCCTAGGATATTTTATTTTATATTTATATTATTATTAATACTGTAATCGATTAAGTTGAATAATTATATTATAAATCTTTGCTTTTACTTGTTTATAAATATAGACATTGTTTGAATACCATAGAACATAATTATAATACTAAAAGTAAATGTCATTCTAATCTTAATTATATTAAATACTATAAGACTGTAACCTCTCAGAGTCCTATTTACAAATGTACATTGTTGTGTCAGAAATTAAATTTAAATCTTTTTAACTTCAATAATATTAACTCTTTAAAATCTTGTATTAAGCTTAACCAGTTTGATTATGTTACATTTAATTATGATTTGTAAGTTTTTTTTTAACTTTATTCTCTCATGTTGTATTACATTTTTAAGTCATTTCGTTTATATATTATAATGTTATAAGAAACTCTCACTTCTTAGCACAAGCTTTTAGCTTTTTAGAAGTAAGTCAATATAATTTATTCTTACTTTGTACTATTAGTTATTACTTTCTTGTATCACTGAAAATTTATACTGGCAAAATAAACTTATTATTATTATTATTATTATTTGTTTATTATCATATTTGTATATAATAATATAATATATAAGAAGTTTCATGTAACCGTGAATAATAATATACAATTACAATAAAATAACTAAAATTGTTATTCTTGGTTATTATTAATACATATTTGTGTTAAAAATTTTACAAATTTAAACTTAAAATCACTATAAAAAAAAACTGTGTTTATATATTTTTTTAATTCTTCGGATATTTTTTTTATTAGCCGACTACTTACATGGAACTATGTTTTAAATTTTCAATCCTTAGCTATACAAGTTGAAAATGTTATTAATATTTAACTACTAAATAATTAATACATTTCCAATTTGATAAATATTGTCAACATTTCAACTTAAAACTTTATAAAAAAAACGTGCCTATGTATTTTTAATATTTTTCAACTGCTGTTGTAACAATATATCAGGGGCCTTGTATTAAATTTGCAAGCTTATTTACCCAACGAATAAAATTTTATTGACATTTATAGAAAAAAAACTAAAACAATTGAAAATTAAAAATGTCTGTTAACAGCTCAAAACGATTTAAAATCTTTTGAAAATTTTATCAATTATAAGAATTGATAAAATAAACATGGTTTACATTTTAAGTGCCTTGTTAGTTTTTGAATTACAACAAAATAAGAAAATCTCTACATGGAAAATCGAGTGAATATCCAATCTGGTAAAAATATGAACTTCAAACGCTCATAAAAATTTAATTTGACCTTCCGTTTCTCTTTTATAAAGGTAGAAAACTTATGAGGAATCTTATATTACATTTTCAAATATTCTCATTTTTAGAATTGATCAAATGAAAATTAAAAAAAAAAGTTTGTTGACAATGTAAATTGTATTTTGTTAATTCCATTAAAAAAAATTATGCATCTTATTAGTATCAGCTTAGTTTTTATATGTTTCTTATTATAATTATGATTTATTATAGAACCTTATAAGATGTATTTATCTATATTTTAAAAGTTAATGGTATAACAATGTCAAAACTGTATAGGTAATTGAATTATTTTTAAGTTATGAAATGTTTGTCGGTTTGCGGTAATATGTTTGAGAGTTAGGTTTGGAGGGCACATTTTCTCCACAATTATACAAAGTTCCTTCAGCTCTTTATATACATGGCCATATTATTTAACTAGGAATTCAATTTTTTTTTTGTGTCTGTACTTCTTCTATTTCTTTTTCAGTTCAAGCACTCATGAACTCGCTGTTTATACAGTGTGTAATGCGTATCGCCGTATCCTACACACAATTCACAGCTATATTATATAGGATATCTTCATAATAACTCATAACTCTTCTACATATAAGACTCTACTCTTTTGTTTTTACTTTAATATCAATATTTCATTGAAAAACACTTAACTTTTAGAATATTTTAATCAATTCTTTCTAAAATTATTTTTCTCATACATTTAAGAATCAGAAAAATAAATTATTATTCTATTTTAAGTTTATCTAATCTAAAAAATAAACTACAAATTATTTAAGTAACGAATTGGTATCTTCAAAATATTGACTGGGGAATACAGTGCGTGTATACCTATTGTTTAGGTAACAGATAAATAAAGATAATAGATAGGTAACATAAAGCATCACTTAAAAATGTATTCAGAGATAAATGTGCACTAATGTCTGTTAAAAAAATATTGACGGGTTTGGATGACTCTCATTTTCAAAACACTTCCTGAACCACAAACAATAACTACAGAGATAAAAAAACATAATTGTGAATTCTAGTGATGGGCACTTTCGAATAGTTTACACTATCGAATAGTATTCGATAGTTTTTTTAATCTATCGAATACTATTCGAATGTTTTTAAGTATAACCGATTAGTAGTTTTTCAATAAAAACTATCGAATATTCTGATAAGCTATCGAATAGTCTATTCGAATAGCACTATCGAATAGTCTATTCGAATAGCACTATCGAATAGTTTATTCGAATAGCACTATTGAATAGTCTATTCGAATAGCACTATCGAATAGTTTATTCGAATAGTTTGATATTCTATTCGAATAACACTATCGAATAGTTTTTTATTATACGGACTATTTGGAATTTTTATATTTCAAATTTTAATTCACAATTTATTTCTTGACCACCTGAGATTTTACTTTTTAGCGATGAATCATTGTCCCCACATAAACACGTATTCCAATTTTCAAATATAAGCTGTAGAAAATTATCTTTACAAATTAGTAATTGATAATATTATACATTAAAATTTAGAAAGTAAATAAACTTGTTGTTCATAGAGATATTTGAGACTCTAAAATTCAAATCTGATGTAATTTCTTCTATGGATAAAA
>NC_042493.1:72290337-72291339 GCF_005508785.2 Acyrthosiphon pisum | reverse complement strand
GAATAGTTCGAAATAGTGAACTACTATCGAATAGTTCGATAGTGACTATTCGATAGTTCCCATCACTAACTGAATTCGTCAGTATAATAATCAGTAAAGTTCACTTACAAGGAATAGTTTAATTAAAATGAGTACATTCAACACAAATATATTTTATATATTTAATTGGTGTGATAAAAAATGTAATTTGTAGAATATTTTTTTTTAATGAAAATACTCCCAAATATCCTCATATAAATATATCATAGGTATATAGCAGATAGCTACATATTATATAAATATATTTTTACTTCCTAGTAGCTTTTACTCATTCATCTATAAAAGAGTAAAACTTTTATATGATATTAATAATGAACCGTTTAGAATATAATTAAATATACTTATTTAAATTCCTGAGACAGGCACGTAATTATTGTAATTTATTTTATTGTGATATTTTTATTAAGAGTTTTTTTATGCTTTTCTTTTTAAATCATGAGTAGATTTAATGTTATACTATTTGTGAACAAAAATGATGACTTGTTATTTGGGCGATGAGGAGGAGAAAATAATAGGTGACACTTGCTCCCTTATAGACAATGATGCTACAGGTTAGGTTATTATTGAATTCGGACAATTTTTTTTTTAAGTTTATTCTCTACTTATATTTATTATATTTATGTTTCGAGAGGACCAACCCCGAGAGGTGCTCAAACAGGGATTTTGAGATTTCCAATGGAAATTTTTATTTATAAATGGTTGCCATGGGTTTTATAATAATTATTAATTATTATTATAATATAGCTATTATAATAATAATTATTATTGGTTGCCATTGATTTAAAATGGTTGCTAAAACATAATAATTATTTATAATATAGAGTTGGCATTTTTAATGGGCAACGAAGTGCACGGGATCAGCTAAGTTTAGGTAAGATACGTCAAGTTATACTGCATTATCTTAATATATATAAATCTCGTGTCACAATGTTTGTCCTCAATGGACTCCTAAACCACTTAACC
>NC_042493.1:72279714-72290237 GCF_005508785.2 Acyrthosiphon pisum | reverse complement strand
CACATATTAATTCTGACCACCCACCTACATTTTAAACACTATACCACTACCACCAAGGGCGCCCGCTAGGGGGAGAGAGACCATGACCCCCCCACTATTTTTTGGCTACTAGAAGAAAAAATCTGGGGGGGGAGTAAACAAATAGTCAGTATATTATATTAGTTATATTTTCGAATGGTTATTATTTGCGTTTTTACATTTGCCCCATAATATAAGTTAAGATTGGGGCTTTCGTAAATAATAGAATATAGGTAGGTACCTACGCAATTAAAAATTGATGGATAAATGAAAATGAAACAAAATAACAATGTATTAAGGCAAATAAATTTATTCTTGATTATTTGAAAATGATCTATGGCATACATGTGTAAGACGGAGACAACACATGCGGGTTCAACGTCCTCTTGATATATTTTTAATAATACCATCTATAGACTGTAATAATATAATCAACTATAGCAATCTGATTCTATAAGTATATTATATTAATATCATTATAGTCCATAAACATGGTAATAGTATTAAGTATAACAGTTTCCCAAAAATGTACAAAAATACACCCACCCCATATTTTTGGGAGTGCAGTGCACCTCTTGTAATTACGTCCAAGCCGCCTCTGAATATAAGTACATACTTAGGTACTAATTTTAATTGCAAGATTGTACCTAAAGCCAATTGGAGTCGTCCCCGTATACAATAAACATGAGATAAATGTTGAATGTCGTATATGGTAATATAATATTATACTATTGCAGCGAGGGCTTGCAAACATTATAATAATTGTATGATTATAACGTAATATTTGACGAAAAACTATTGAAATTTGTAAATAATTATTTAATGGAAAGCGATAATCAAAAATAATTAAATACCGCAAAACGATTCAGAAAATATGTTATATATCAATATATCATTAAACAAAACATAACGCAA
The DNA here is from genome assembly GCF_005508785.2 of Acyrthosiphon pisum. Taxonomy (NCBI): domain Eukaryota; kingdom Metazoa; phylum Arthropoda; class Insecta; order Hemiptera; family Aphididae; genus Acyrthosiphon; species Acyrthosiphon pisum. The sequence goes on along the minus strand of NC_042493.1, from coordinate 72,289,304 downwards.
AACGTAATTTATAGAATTTCGTTGAACGAAAAATAACGCAAAACGAAATTATTTAAAATCCATTTATTCAAAAGTTATATTGGTTTCGTAGAAATATTTATTTCATGCATACAGACATTAGTTATTATGAATAAACTAAATAGGTATTAACACTATTCTAAATAACGATAAACTTAGAACTTGTATAACGCTTTAATTCTAAATATCGATAAACGCAAAACTTGGATAACGTTTTTATTCTAATTAATAATAAACACGAAAATTGTGTAACGTTTTAATTGTAAATAACATAAAACGGAAATTCTTTTTAAATGTAAGCCATGTAATAATACCATCGAAATAAGTTCAAATAACAACAGTATAATAACGGCTCACATCATATTAATTTATTATAATTTATATCATGTCATATTATAATTACAATTTTATATTGTAGCGTGCTACAATAAAATTAAAGGGTGGCGCATAAAGGGTGGTTAATGTATGCCTATCCAATATAATATGTGTGGCTATATGCCTAAATAAGTATGTCTTATATAATATCACTATTACGACATCATTTATATTTTAATTATTTATATATTAATAAGTATACGCCCAATTATTTGGGCTCAGAACAGTTATTTTCAAATTGTACAAACATAAATAAAATTATACGTAACAACATAATATGCTTATCTATAGATCTTAAACATTTAATACATTTAATAAGTACCTACTGCTACAATTAAATGAGTGATTTTAGTCTGGTTAAGTTATTATGGAAAAAAATAAAATCGTTTATTGAGTTACCTGAGATTAACGTTCTGTTGATCAGAGCGAAAAGACTATAATTTTGACGATAAGTAGTTGCAAAGAACGTTTTTAGCACACGCGAGTATTAGTTTGAGGGACGTTTAAAGGTATTTGGCTAAGTAATTATACAACATTATTGTCATTCAAATATAATATAATATAATAACATATTGTAGGTTCCGCCCAATAATTTAAAATGTTTGGGTGGTGCGTGTGCAAATCTCGCTCGTCCTGCAATTATACTTTATAATAATATTGCAGGGCGTACCACATAAAATGTATCAATTTTGGTCATTTACATTTTAAAATAAAAAATTGAGAAACTTTTTTCCGGTTATTTTTTGTATCGGACGTTCATACAAATGCCAATATATGGATCTATAGAGTTTAGAAGCGAATGATATAAGTTCAGATAGATTTAATCAGTTATAACTTTGTTTTCATTCCATTATTCCACCATCCAAAACAGCTACGGTAGCTTCTGTCACACCTGATATGCTATGGCAGGAATTACCAAAATGGAATAGCCTCTTGATATCGTCCATGTGATGATGCCCGGCAGGGCTCGGATTAAGCTTACCCACCACCCCCCAAAATTGCAATCATAGTTATTTTTTTTGTCATTACTTGATTCATTTTATGGAGGAAGATTTTGGCCACCCCTCCCACAAAATAAAAATTCAACCTAATCTTCGCCTAAAGCACGTACAACTTTTGTGAGAGTGTCCTGCACATGTTTTTATAATATCTCTTACCTACCAATAAAAATGTATACATATTCAAAATCAGTTCATTCTTTATGGAACTCCCCATTATACTATTTAGTAAGCGAGATTTGCATACATCACCCATAATGATCAAAATCTGATCTCTATATTATTAATATTGTCTTTTATCATAATATTATATATTATATATTTACTGATTTACATGATAATAATGTCGTAAATATAATAAGTGATATTATACGTTTAGGTAGGTACTTGTTATTACCCATATACGGTTACATGACGTACAATATTATCAGTCACGTGGCTGCGTCAATCGGCCTGTACGTTTTTCTTGATGTTTATATATACATATATATGTATGTTTTTTTTTCGTTCTTCATTAACTGTCAAACAGAAATGAAATAGGCTCACCGGCAGCAGCTGTACTGCACAGAATACCTACCTATATATATATAGGCCCGTCCGATCCAAAAGCTAATTTAACGTGTCGGCGGAATGTGTCTTTTATATTATATTATACTCTACGATCTATAGGCATATAATATTATATACCTATACAGGCATTATATTGTATACCTATATATATATTTATTTTTGTATAGATATATAATATATATCGCTGGTAATGGGCCGCCGGGCCGAAAACCAGCGGGTCGCCCCCCGGTTATGCGCCGCCGCTGTCGTGTTCGGCAGGTATATTTCACACACGGGAATTACATACATACAGGTATATGATACGTGGTAATGTACCTCGGTAATATTAGCAGCGTTTTTAATTGCGTTTTTTAACTCACTGTGCGCTCGCTCGTATCATATTATATAGGTATATATATAATTTTGCATTCCGAGAAAACGTACCTATACAATATAAATAGGTATGTATATGTATAATGTTTTTAATACGTTATTGTTATTGTAATGCGTCGTATATGTTCGTTTATTGTTAGTTACGACAAGCAAAAAATATATATATATATCAAAACAAAACAGAACGACGAAATAAACCTCCCGAAACGAATGCACGCTCGCACGAGCGTGTGACAAAAGAAAATTTGTGATATGAACGCGAACGAGAAATGCCGACTACACCACGCTATATAGTGACGCAAGTTTAATATGCATAATAATAATATTATATTATAATATAATAATATAGGTACACATACGGTGGCCGGCTTATTATTATATTATGATACGAAGTCGAATCGTATTAGGTAATGTGCGTTATGTGTGCCTTAAATATCGCAAATCTTGCAATAAGGTTCGCGCGGTTTGTGGAACCTACACCTAAATCGTACTTTGAGAGGTCGAAATAATACTTGAAAGTGTGTTTTTCATTTTATTTTGCAGAGAATATATCTTTTATCAATTCACACCGTAGGTTTATATTATTTTTATTATGCACACGTAAAAGACCTACCTATATAACTTAGCCCCTAACCGAGCTACTATACTCCCGAAAATTGGCCCCGATATCTAAACGATAATACTATATAGTATTATAATAATCTTCTTTTGCGAGCAACGCGTAATATAATATTATATTGTACGCGACGTACTTTGAGAGGTACAAATGTGTTTTTCCTTCCATTTTCTTTTGATATCGCTTTTAATTTACAGTTTTTGTATATTACTACGTGTACTCGTTCAAGATAGGTATACACCTATAACCCAACCCCTAACACATTACCCCCAAAAATTGGCCTCAAATATACTGCAAACAATAAAATATAATAATCTTGTCCTGCAACCCGTAATATAATATTATATACGCGGGCGTGCCTTTTACCCATCACGACCACAGCGTTTCGGTCTAGCGGAAAAACACAATGATACGAGCCGGGGAAAAAAAATCCCTCGCTTTTTTTAATTGTTAACGAAACGTAGGTCGAGGCGTGTAGATTATAATATAAATCATAAGCTGATGCGGATAACGCGTTGACTTCTGGATCCGCGATGATGGGATTTATTATTTTTTACGTCGTGCCTTCTCCGTGGGTCTTAGCGGGAGGGAGGGAGGGACGTTAATGTGAGTGACAGTCGCCAACAGTTTTTTATCTATATAAAATATTATGTATTCCAGTAAAACAATGATATGATAATAACAACGTATTTTAGGGGTGCGACGGGGTAAATTCGTTCGTATATTTTTTTTTTTGTTAGATCCATGTGAGCTTAAAAAACGTTTCGTATAATATAATATTAAGCATATAGTATTATCAGTTATCACTATAGCTATTATAGTAGTTACTTAATGAAGATATGATTATCGTATTGTTTTAATTTGTATGTAATTTTCTAAGCAGTTAGTACTTATTAATTGTCTAGACCGTGGTTTGTAGTTTTAAGGTACTCATTGTAATTATTTAATTTAGTTATCTACTCGGTTGTAGCATAGAATGTTTGCGGAATTTATTTATTTATTTATTTATTTATTTATTTACGGACAAATTGTCCAATTTCAAATATATTTACAATAGTGACACAATAGTAACTATAGTAATTTACAATAAGTTGAGCATTAGTTACAATATATAAAAAAAAAATAACTTAAAATGAACGGGTGAAATACTTAAAGTGAATGGGTGTAAATATTATATTATTATCTATTTTTTGTTATCAATATTTACACACTTTTCTCTTGCATTTAATAATGGTCGGTTCTGCTAAACAATCGTACTCCACTTTCCGTAATGCTTTTATGCTTAACTTGAATGATTTTTCTACTATCCATTTTTCAATGCATTTATATTTATTTATGAAATATTTAATAGTCGTTACAATTGTGATACTGATTATTGTAGTATTGAAATCAATTTAAATATTTAATCAATAATGCGGCTGTATAGTAATTGATATATAATACGCATTATTTACTAAATTGTTATCCATAAGATGTTTTATTACTTTCTAATGTAATTGGCTTGTGAAATTATAATTACTAAATATTAGTATTGTGCATAGTGATGGTGAATAAAGCTATAATTATTTTTTTCACAAACTCTATATGCAATTTAAAATGTAGCAATATTGTTATCCTTTTTTTATTGATTGAAAACAGGTTGAGGCCATGAATGGGACAAAATAAATTGACAGGTTCGTTGTTGCCCATGCATAAAAGTATTGTTAAATTCGTTGATGAAATCGTCAACGAATTTGGACAAATGAAAAAAAGAAAAACTGATTCTATTATAAAACTATTTCCAATCAAACCATCGTTATATAATATATTAATACATTGTTTATTTATATTTAGTATTTATTTATACGAATGATAATATCTCTGCTCAGGAAAATAATTTTCCATTAGTCTTGGATAATTATTAACTGTAAGACATTTTTAAATCTGAAAAACAAGAAAAATATAATTAGTTTTCAATGGGCACCTCATAAGAAATAGTATATTGTGTGGCAAGGGCGGGAAGTGAGCCATTTCAGTCGCGGGCGTCGTGTGCGGCACGAGCCGTAGGCGAGTGCCGCATTTCGCCCAAGACTGAAATGGCCTTCCCGCGCGAGCCACACATACTATTTTTTGTCACGCGCCTGCGTTCATGGAAAAGGTTATGCAAGGATCTATGCAACAATTATAGACTATTCTACAAAATATGTTTAAATGTTAATGCGTCATCCAAGGAGGTTATACTATAAATTTAAGATGTAACCAAAAGTTTATGTTTTGGAAGGACCGTGGTAGGTATACATTTTAGTTTCTGGTTGTGCAGGGATACGCGCCCGGCAGCCGGCACTTTTGGGGATTTCTTCTTTTCCGCCCGGCACTTTTGGGGATTTCCTCTTTTCCGCCCGGCACTTTTGGGGATTTCCTCTTTTCCGCCCGCTGGACGGAAAAAGGTTGCTTTCGAACGCTTCAACCGTGGTCGAAAACCAAACTTTCGGTGCAGGCGTGACAAAAAATATTTTCTCTCCTATTCGCACTTAATTTTCTGTGCTGATTTTGTGATTAAATTCTACGATAATACGATATCTTTATAATACCATAACCTGTACGGCTGTATATGTAGTACCTACTATAATATTAACTAGTAAGTGCAATGACGTTTAGTGTTGTAACAGTGTGATTGAGTGTGTTATAGGTTCTGCTTATAATTCTATACGCCACTAAACATCATAAAATGTCTTTTGTTTTCTAATATTCTCATAACAATATAATATTATAATGTGTACTAAAATATGGGATATTATACCTATTATAATGCCTATAATCAAATTCAATATACCTACCTATGAATAATATATTAAGCTGACATGACGAGAAACACATTCAAACAACGTGTGATTAATCGTTTCTGGTTACTACTATATAAATACCGTTCGTATATCTCAGCTCACGTTGACATAATATTGTCTGTATTGCATTCGATTGTCAGACGCTTCAAATTTAGTAAAAACAAATATAGATCACTCGTGTATAACGTACAGTATTACCTATACTAACATGTTTTTTCTCACGAAACCTTAACTAATGAGATCGCCTGATCGCTGACAGAGTGCAGGAACAACGCCACGTCATAATATATTATATTAAGTAATTAGATCGTAGATTTTTATGCAAATGCTTATTATTCTTTTCCTTTCAACATGTTTTGGATTTTCGTTGGTAATCTTTACGAATTCTAAAAGTTCGAAGGTGGTTTTATTTTGCGTACAACTGCACACTTAATGGTTATTGCATGTTTCTGCATATTTTTGACAAAATTCAAAATGTATATTACATATTGAAGCGAAAATTTAAAAACAACGTGTGAAATAATATATGGTCAAGCATACAAACATTTAATAATACATTTTGTAGGCACTAAGTGATTATTCATTTTAATAATATTAAATTACAAATTACAAAATATTTTGTTTAATAAGTAGATGTCAATAACTGTTATTATAAGTTATTTAATTTGTTTTTTTTTCTTGTATATTTATTGCATATATTCACTATATTAACTGCATATTATATGGCATATTTGACACTTTTTAGTGCATTAAAATCCGTGCACTAATTATAATACAATCGGAATTAATCGAAAAAATTGCAATACAACTTTACATAATGACATACCTACCTACTTCACACCATCATATCTGTATAGAGTTGTAGTACCTAATACAGCAATATTAATAAACTACATAATATGCATAATTAATTATTGCTAGGGTCCGGATGTTGATAAATTTTGAATATTTATTTTGAATATGATAGATGATGCTTTTCTAGCTTAAAATGTGTTTCAAATCTATACATTTTGTTTTTATTTTGCATTTTCACATTTTTCTCTGTTTTAGGTAATTTTTGCGTTTTTTATGTCGTAAATGCATTTTTAGGGAATTTTTGCTGTTTTTTCAAAGCATCGATATCTGGTCCCTAATAATTATTATTGTATTTGATATCAAACTTATATAATATTATGATCGTCGAGAAGTAAAAATACGATCAGTAAAACAGAATCTGATGTATACCCACGATATTGTATCCACATACAATAATAATAAACATTCCGTTATCACAATATCATTACTATCTATCAGCGTCAGTGTCGGGAAAAGCAATTTATATAAAATTTACGATTCTGTATATATGTGTATACTGTATAGATATAAATGTGAGCAAATAGGCGTGTTCACGCAGTGTCCCTTCAAGATTTACCAATTTAATATGGTAGGATAATTTATAAATGTCATTATATATAAACTCCACCTCCTTAAATTGGTAAATTATCTTAGAAAGCGCTTTATATCCTAGCCGCTTTAAGTACTTATTCGTCTTAACTCCCGCGGCGCAGAGGCGCCTGCACATAGTCCAGGCGGGGTGTCTGCGAAGAATCGAAGATCCTTTTGTTTTTCGTATTACCTACGCCCTTAGGTAGTTAGGTCTAACGAAAACACGTACAGCCAATATTATTAAGACGGTAAACTCAATAAATAATTCCTAATGGTTACTTTTTTTCTGTAGTCTTAGAAACGTTGATAACACTTGGTTGCCCGCACTGCACAATACCTTCAATATTACAAATTACGATACTCAATACATATTATTTACCATATGAATTACGAGTAATTATATTGTAACAGTAAAATTACAACAGTGGCGTGTTGACTGAGATTTTAAAGAGCAGTTGCCCGATAATTTTAAAGTGTTAGGTATGTGGGTGGGTGAGTACTGGATTTTGTATGTAATTAAAGTACAACACTGACTTCATCTGAATATGGCAATAAGAATAATAACTCCAGTAATAAGTATCATATTAAGTAATCAAGGGGTGGTAGATCATTCAAAAAATGAATTGCCCGACAAAATATTTCACTTCGCCACGCCACTGCATTACAAGGTAAGTATGCCTATATGTATACTGTAATTTAAATAAAGAACACAGCCGATTCTATGTAACGCTATAACTATAAGTAACCTAATAGGTTAAGTGGTGCCTACACATTTTTTTAGATTCTAAACTGAGCGATGAATGTATATTGATTTGAGTATTTGACAATGAGGTGTGTTTTTTTCGTGTTTGTATAATATGTTTAATGTGTACACGATAAGTAGTCGGAATAAGTGGAATAGTGGAACAGTGAATCTAGTTGGAACTTAAGAATATATCAAGATGGAAAATTCTCAAGAGTTTTCAAAAGCTCCGGGAAAAACAAAAAGAAGCAACTGAGGGAAAATGGAGATTCTCGTGCAAAATCAGTTTTTGACATATTTGATTTGGATTTTTTGGTGTAACTAAAAAACTAATAACCGTAGATACTTTTAAATACCAAATACTTGAACAATTAATTTAAGTTATTCATAAGCTGTTGATAATGGTTGGAAATTCAAAAAAGTTAAGCGTAAATCACAATAATTTGTATAAACGTCTAAAGTTAGAATTTTAAAATAACTAATCAGTCACGAAAATTTGAAAAGTTCTTTGAATTTTTTGTTTGTTATTTAGTTGGTACTACAGGGGGAGGATTAAAAGTTTTCAAACACGTCAAGAAAATACACAAAAAATTAATGAAAACTTGGCTTTTACACAAAACAGGTTAAAAAAAAAAAAAAAAAATCAATTTTGTTTTTTAGTTTATATCTAAAAATTAACTGTAGATTGATTAAATTGTCATTGAATATTTATATTAGTACTTTATATGCACCATACAATTTTCGAAATATTGATACTCTTTTATGAGCTATTTATAGGCATAAGACAATTTTGAATTTTATAGGTTTTTTTAATTATTGTTGATGCAAATATTTTTGTTGGACCGAAAAACTCATAAGTTCCACAAATTCCTCATAAGTTTTCCTGCCTTTAACAAAAAAATGTCTCCTGAAATTTAAACTAATATTTTATGAGCGTTTGAAATTATAATTTTTTGACATGGCATTTTCAAGGATTTTCTTATTTTGTTATGATTAAAAACGAATAGCCGTAGATATTTGAAATTTTCACTAAATTTCCACCAGATGTTTATTTTATCATTTTCTGTTCTTGATAAATTGTTCAAAATATTTTGACTTATTTTCAATTTTAATTAGATATCAATACAATTTTTGTCATTGGATCAAAAATCTTGAAAATATAATATTATAATGTTCCTCATAAGTTTTCACTGTTAAAGCATATTAAAGATACATATGCATGATTTTTATTTTATAAACTTTTAAATTTTTAAATTTTACAAATTCGTCAAAATCTCGAAAATGTTTAAATTATATTGTAGTTAAAAATGTATAAAACGTTTATTAAGCAGCTAAGGATTGAAAATTTAAAACAAGGTATCTCATAAGTAGTTCATACTGTCACTAAAAAATCTAAAACTATACAAACACAATTTTTTTATTGCTATTTTAAGTTTAAATGTTTTACGAAATTAGATGCTTAACCGAATAACTTAGTTTTTTGTTGTAATTTAAAAATATTATTATGAATTATGATATAGGCTAAAAGGCTAACCGACAGACCGTCTCCACTCAAAATCGTTTTTCACGCATACAATGCTATTATATTATTGAATTCAATAACACCATCCATTAAGCAGTGACCCACTTATAACATACTGTACAGCAAAGCG
>NC_042493.1:72277117-72279664 GCF_005508785.2 Acyrthosiphon pisum | reverse complement strand
AAAAATATAATATACATGTTCGTAATATTAACTAAAAAAAAAAGCGGGTAAGCAAGTGATGCTCTGCTGTACAATAATTGTAGGTTACAAGCATATACTTACTAATAATAGACCTGTTAGCCTGTTAACCTGTTAATAGGTCTATGGTAACAAGTGGGTCACTGTAATGGATGGTGTTAAATATTTGAATCCAATATTTCAATGTTATAATAATATAATACCATAGAAAAATATAAATAATAGATTTTTTGTTAACAAAATTAACTACTCACGTGGAACCTTATTTTAAATATTTAATCTTAAGCTATAAAAATTGAACATTTTATACATTTTTAACTACTAAATAAAATTTGTACACTTTCAATTTGGTAAATTTCGTCAACATTTGAACTTAAACGCTTCCCCCCCCCCACAGAATGTTCGCTATTTAGGTTTCCAGCTGGAACCAAACCATCTAGATTCACTTTCCCACTGGAAAAGATACTGAAGTTGAAAATCGAAGTATTATTTCGATTAGTTACCTACTTACCGTGTACACAGTACACAGACACAAAAAATAAAAAAATTGAAACACGCATAATTGTAAAACCAATATCAATACATTCATCACTCTGCAGAAAATCTAAAGTTAAATATATGTATCTATATTTATAATAAATAATAATTTATCATAAATTGAGACAACAATTCCTAACAAAACATGTCTGTAAATTGAAATTATCTAAGGTCAATGTTAAACCTGTGGTGGTATAGAAAAACATTTATTTTGATGTAGGGCCTGAAAATAAACGACAATTGTAGCTTAAAATTATTATTTAAATTATTTTTTTTTTGTAAAGTGCATTAAGATTTACTATGAAAACGTAATTTATTCCTTTAACATCTAGAAACTTTATTCATGTTGGCTATTATCTACTTTATTATAACTAAAATGAATTAAAACAATAAAAAAAATTGTTGCCCTGGTAAATTTGTACCATGAACATATAGATTTAGATAAGTTATATAACCTAATTGATGATTTAAGGTTAGTACCATATTATCCATTTGCTGCTGAACTACTATATTTAATGTAATATTGTATTTTTTTTATACCTACTTAATAGTATTTATCTATAGTTTTTAATTAATGGTTAATATTGTTTATTGCAGACAGATTATGTAAGGTTATTATTTAATTAATAAATTACTTCCGTATGTTTAAGCTACTCTTTTTTTTTTTTTGTATTAGTAATAGTGTATAATACCAGTGATTTTTCAATGTAAATGTACTTTGTATTGATCCAAAAATAATTATAAACAAGTGAAATTTATTTATTCTCAAACATAATCAAATAGATTCCATAATTATAAATAGGTAGTTAATATTTATAATATTGCTTTTAAAATATACTATATCCATATTCCATAAACGTATAGCCTCAAATGCTGATGTTATTTTGATCAATAACAAAAAAATTGCTATTCAATCCAAGATGTCAGATGTACAATCTTAGATCAATTTAGGATATTTTGACATTGCATTAGGTTATTCACATTAGATAATAAACAATGGTGTACTCAATAGTATTAGTACAATAGTATATACCTGGCTACCTATTATTCTCCTTCCTGAATTGCTTATAACAAAACTTATAGAAATATGCAATTTCTACCTATACAGTGTACACAGACCTTGAACTACTCCCACCAAAAATATTATATGACTTCCTCAACTTCATGCTTTATTTATTTGTGTAAGTATTTCCTCAGTATTCATCACAGGGTCAAAGTGTCTATCAATTTAGTCAAAAGACCTCCAATATATTTCTGCTGGGTAATACTAAAACCCGGGACGGAACGGGACCACGATTAAAGATATACTATATCTTTAATCGTGAACGGGACCGATTCCATTCCACACGGTGATAAGAAAAACAGTGTGGCCATAACTCACCGAGATAAAATATTGTTATCCTTGTACACATAAAATACTTAATTATTAAAATACATTATTCCGTAAAACTATTATATATTATTAAATATATTATTAATAAATTATTAATCTGGTGGAATGCAGTTAATCCCGAAATGTTTTGAAACTTATAAAACGTAAACCAAAATTAAAGTAGATTAAAACCTACCTTTTAATCTGAAAATTAACAAAAGATTTTTATAATTGCAAAAACAATACAGGATTCGAATACCACAGGTACTAAAATATAGTCCAAATTGATTAAAACATGTAAGAGGGATATCAAAATTTCAAGTATATTATCTGCCATAGTTTGGTAAAATAATCAGCGAGAAGTATAAACTATTGCAGAAACGGGACGGGATTCCAACGCCACAGGTGCTGAAATATAGTCCAAATTGTAGACGGGACGAGCTGTAGTTAATTTAAAAATGAACTAAGACTTATGAAACTTACACCACAACTTAAGTATATTAAACTCTATCTTTTGGTAAAAAAATTATGAAAAATATAACTATTTCAGATACGAGACAGGATTCCACCGCCACACGTGTGCGTAATAAGGTCAATATTTAGACGGGACGAGCTGTAGT
>NC_042493.1:72275070-72275884 GCF_005508785.2 Acyrthosiphon pisum | reverse complement strand
AATAGTTTTCAAAAGCGCCGTGAAAACAAAAGAAAAAATAAGGAAAAACGGGAATTTTTACGCAAAATCTGTTTTCGAGAAAATCGATTTTGGTTTTTGGTGTAACTTTAAAAAAAATGACCGTAGATATATGAAATTTTGACTGAATGTTTATCTTAGCATTTTCTATACACCATAACATTTTCAAAATATTTTGATTTATTTTGAGCTCTTTATGCGGACATTTTCATTTTCCATTTTTTTTTAGTTTTTTTTCTAAAAATATCAATACAATTTTATTTGTTGGATAAAAAAGCTTGAAAATTTAATAGAAGGCTCCTAGTATATTGTTTCAAAGGCAGATGAAAAATATTAAAAATCGTTAGTCACAGTTTTTTTTTATAAGCATTTAAAGTTAAAAAAATGACAAAATATGGAAAAATCACGAAAATTTGCAAATTATTTCAAGTTAGAAATTCATAAAAATTTTTCTTTTTAAATCTAAGATATGAAAATGTAATACAAGATTCCTTATAAGATTATCTACCTTTATCAAACAAAAAATATCTATAAGAAAGTCAAATTAAATTTTTATGATCGTTTGAAATTCAAATTTTTACAACATTGGATATTCACTCGATTTCTCATGTAGCGATTTCCTTATTTTGTTGTAATTCAAAAACGAATAACTGCAGATACATGAAAATTTTACTGAATGTTTATATTAGCATTTCCTATACACCATAAAATTTTGAAAATAATTTGATTCTTTTTGAGCTGTGTACAGACATGGTCAGTTTTCAATTTTTTTAGTTTTTTTTCTATAAATATCAAT
>NC_042493.1:72273353-72275020 GCF_005508785.2 Acyrthosiphon pisum | reverse complement strand
GTAGATACATGAAAATTTCATTGAATGTTCATATTTTCATTTTCTATACACAATAAAATTTTGAAAATAATTTGACTCTTTTTGAGCTGTTTACGGACATAGTCAGTTTTCATTTTTTTTTAGTTTTTTTTCTATAAATATCAATAAAAATTTATTTGTTGGGTAAAAAACCATGAACATGTAATGCAAGGCTCCTGATATATTGTTACAATAGCAGTTGAAAAATAATGAAAATACATAGACACAATTGTTTTTTATGAGCATTTAAATTTCGAATTTTGACAAAATATATCAAATTTAAAATTTAATAATTATTTTTAGTTAAAAATATATAAAATTTTCAACTTTTATAGCTAAGGATTAAAAATTTAAAACAAGGTTCCACGTAAATAGGTTATATATAAATTACTTTTATTCACAATAATATCATCAAATATACTTAGTAATATCATAGGCTGTTTGACCGTTTTCGCTCAGAATCGTTTTTCTAATACAATGATATATCATTGAATTAAAATTTAACACCATCCATTACAGTGACCCACTTATAACCTACTGTACAGCAGAGTGACATCCACTTACCCACCTTTTTAGTCTTATTTTTCTATTTTTAATTTCGGTTATACAACTTATACATGCTGCAAAAGAAAAGTTGATGTATGATAATGTTGTATAGTTGTGTACAAAACAAAACCGATCTATCGTTCAATCTTTATTAGTAACTATTATTATAACAAAATGGTTTTATTTTTTTCTTTCTATATAATATTTTAAAATGTTATATGGGTTGGGGCCCTGGGTCCGTGTGTTTGACACACGCAACACACCCGGTTATTGCGGCACTGACTGCTGTGGGCTCAGCAGCTGTCGGAATCGGCGGTAAAAGTCAAATGTTTATTATTTTGTTTTGTTTTTGTACGAAATAAACGAGAGAAGAGATTTTTTTTTAAAACAAATTCAAAGTAATAGTATATTGTGTGGCAAGGGCGGGAAGTGAGCCATTTCAGTCGCGGGCGTCGTGTGCGGCACGAGCCGTAGGCGAGTGCCGCATTTCGCCCAAGACTGAAATGGCCTTCCCGCGCGAGCCACACATACTATTTTTTGTCACGCGCCTGCGTTCATGGAAAAGGTTATGCAAGGATCTATGCAACAATTATAGACTATTCTACAAAATATGTTTAAATGTTAATGCGTCATCCAAGGAGGTTATACTATAAATTTAAGATGTAACCAAAAGTTTATGTTTTGGAAGGACCGTGGTAGGTATACATTTTAGTTTCTGGTTGTGCAGGGATACGCGCCCGGCAGCCGGCACTTTTGGGGATTTCTTCTTTTCCGCCCGGCACTTTTGGGGATTTCCTCTTTTCCGCCCGGCACTTTTGGGGATTTCCTCTTTTCCGCCCGCTGGACGGAAAAAGGTTGCTTTCGAACGCTTCAACCGTGGTCGAAAACCAAACTTTCGGTGCAGGCGTGACAAAAAAATATTTTTATAAATGGTAATATTTGTATTTACTATATTTTGGTACAGTTAATATGAAAAAAAAAGGTGGGTAAGTGGATGTCGCTCTGCTGTACAGTAGGTTAGAAGTGGGTCACTGTATAATGGACAGTATTAAATTTGAATTCAATGATATAATATCACTGTATAAGAAAAACGATTCTGAGCG